>NC_051323.1:2761183-3061183 GCF_015220235.1 Choloepus didactylus
ACTACTCTTATATTGTATATTTTATTTATCTTTTTATTACCTTTTTAATTTTTCATTAAAAATAATCTTTTTTTTTCACAATAATCAATATGTTCAAGTGCTGACTGTGGTGATAAATGCACAACTCTATGATGATACCAAGAACAACTGATTGCACAATGTGGATAATTATATGGTATGTGAATATAGCTCAGTAAATTTGTATGGAAAAATATAAACAGGGATACAAGTCCTGGAAAAAACATGGAGAGCAGGATGTACATATTTACTGTTGGTTAGGAGGCAGAATGGTATAGCATTTTTGGAGGACAGTTGGGTGATTCCATGTGATTCTAAGTATCTGGGTGCCATAAAGCCCTACAACCTCATTAGGGGGCATTTACTTGGAGGACCTGAGAGCAGGGACATGAATGGACATTTGCACACTGGCGTTTGTGGAGAGAGTGTGCATGCTTGGCAATGGGTGGAGGTGGTCTAAGAATACATCGATGGAGGAACAGAATGGTGAGCTGCTGTGTGTGTATACAATGGAATATTGAGCAAATATGAGAAGGAGAGAAGCTGTGAGACATGCAATGAGGTGCATGCATCTTGTAGAAAGCATTTTGAGAGAAATACACCAGAAACAAAGGCAAACAATCTTAATGCCTCACCAATATGAGCTAACTACAATGTGCTAAACTCAGAATTGAACCTTAGAGCACAGCTTATCAGGGGAATGCTTATTGTAACAGTCCCTTGATTGTAAGCTCTTACAGAAGTCACATCTATTCCTGAATTGTAATGGCTGCCTTCTGATTCAGAGATGCTGATCACTTTGTGTATAACCTGATCAATCCCTGGGATTCTGGGTATCTGTGTGACACCTGAAACTCAGAGCTAGAGCTTGGCAGATATGAATGTCAGTATTAGCACACATAGCAACTGTTACAAAATCTGAAAAGGAGTCCAGACTTCAATTAGAGATATGAATGAAGCCGATGTGGTTAGTACAAGGGCAGATCAAACTAAAGGGTAAAGGACAATACTTACTGCATTTTAAAACTTCAAATTCCATTTGAGACCAAGGGAAGATATGTTTAGTTTGTGCAAGCTCTATATTTCTTAAACAGTTTAACTCATACAGCTTGTTGAAATAACAGAATTACATGAAACTTTTAATAGGAAGTGAGATCTGGTAGGTTTGCATAGGTTAATGTGAAATAGTGACACTTCCCAAAGTAATCTGGACAAAGAATAAAAATATATTTGCAGGACCCCCTGAGGAGCTGGGGGAAAATGTGTAAGTGTTGAACTTCCTCACCTGATGGTTGCTGATGTTCTCACAATCATTGAGGACTGGTGGTTTGATGCGCCAAGTCCTCTATCATGGGACTTTCCCTTATGAAGCTCATTACTGCAAAGGAGAGGCTAAACCTGCTTATAATTGTGCCTAAGTTTCTCTCTCTGTGTACCTCTTTGTTACTCAGATGTGACCCTCTCTCTAGCTAAGCGAACTTGACAGGAGAAATCACTGCTCTCCAGACTACATGAGATCTGACACCTAGGGGTGTAAATCGCTGGCAACGTGGGATATGACTTCCTGGGATGAATCTTTACCTGACATCATGGGATTAAGAACATCTTCTTGACCAAAAGGGGGAAATGAAATGAATCAAAATAAAGTTTCAGTGGCTGAGAGATTCCAAGTGAAGTTGAGATGTCATTCTAGTGGGCATTCTTATGCATTATATAGATAACATTTTTACGTTTTAATGCATTGGAAAAGCTAGAAGTAAATGCCTGAAACTATCTCAGTGCAACCCCGTAGGCTTGACCCTTGAAGACTAGATGGCAAAGTAGCTTACAAGTGATGAGAGTGTGATTGTTAAAGCCTTGTGGATCACACTCCCTTTACCCAGTGTATGCATGGATGAGTAGAAAAATGGGTGCAAAAACAAAACTAAATGAAAAATAGGGTGAGATGTGGGGGATGATTTGGGTGCTCTTTTTAAATTTTATTTTTTATTCTTATTTTCATTTTTTCTGGTACAAGTAAAATGTTCAAAAATTGATAGGTGTGATGAATGCGCAACTATCTGATGGTAATGTGAATGATTGTACACTTTGGATGATTGTATGATATGTGAATGCATCTCAATAATTTAATTAAAAACATAATTTAAAAAAATTAAAAATAGATAATTTTGCAATACAGTGTATGTGTCTGTGAGTGGATAATATCAGAAAATAACCTTTCTAAAGATGGTGCAAAGATTATAGATAATTAGGATTTAACATGGCAGAAAGTACCTAATTTTCACGATGAAGGTCGAGCGGGCCATGTGAAAAGGAATGGGGGAAACCTGTAGGAAATGGGAGCTCACAGCCGTCAAGAAAATAGGATATCAGTCCTACCACCCAAGAGACTGATTCTGCAACACTGTCAGCCTAGAAAGAAAACTGAGCTCTGGAGAGACTCTAGCCCCACTGGCTCCTTCATTTTAGCCTTGTAAGACCCTGAGCACACAACCCTCCACAGTGTATCATCTCCCAATCTACAGTATTGTGAGCTAATAAACCAATAATTAGTAAATGATAGAAAATTTATTTAAATATATCATTGAGACACATTATGAAAGGAGATTCATAAATCCAGATGGAATAAATTATTATTCCTTTTACCCAGTGGCTGAGTGACGCTGACTCCTATCTCTTCTAGTGCAATGTAGTGTGCTTTATGCTTATTTTACACACAAATGATTTCCTGATATGTGACCACTTCCACAGGATTAGAGCTGAATATTTTTCTATCAAACTGCAAGTAAGAACAAAATTAGTTTGGAAGATGGTTAAGATCTGTCCCCTCTTTGACTACTTGGCCATGTTTTCTCTCAATTGAAGGAATTCTGGGCAAAGCTATCTGTAAGAGAGATGACTGAACTAGGGACATCCCAAGCAAACCTGAACCATATTACTGCCTGCACATTTGCTTAGGAGCCCAGAATGTTTCTGATTCCCAAATGCAGATGTCTCTTGCAACAGGAGACAATGCTATTGTTTGTGTTTTTGTCTTGATCTAAGAAATGAAGTGTCCTGTTCTTCAATTTCTTTTAGAATTGAAATTTCTAACTGTTGAATTTAACATTGGATACTTCTGTTGTTCAGTTGTCAAAAATAAAAATCTTAATTTGAGGTAAAAGTCAACACTGCATCCCATTATAAATTTTCTTGGCCCATGTCACACTATACAATGCCCTTACCTGGAAACATTCAATACAAGTATTCTTTTTGCAGAGATAGTATTATGCTGAGTGAGTTTTAAGAGCCAATTCACAGACAGGCAGCTTTACAATGCTTCATGGTTCTCAAACAATTTTAAATGGTCTACGGAAATCTCATGACACATTGAAGCTACAGCACCCCAATGAAGGTGCCCAGTTCCTTTTTTGTTTTATATTTTTGTTGTGAAATAAACATACAGAAAAGTGTTAACTTTCAAAGCACAATTTAACAGCTAGTTACAGAGCAAACATCAAAGAATTTTATAGGTTACAATTCCAGAATTTCAGCTATTTCATTATTGTGAAATGCAGCAGATATGCATAAAGGTGATAACTTTCAAAGTATTATTTAAGAAGTAGTTATACAGGTAATTTCAAGGAAAGGTATGGGTTACAGTTCCACAATTTCAGTTATTTCCTCATGGTGCAATACAATATATATACAGAAAAGTGATAACTTTCAAAGCACATTTAAACAAGTAATTATAGGACAAATTTCAAAGAATATTATGAGTTACATTTCCACCATTTCAGTTATCTCCCACTAGCTATTCTAATACCCTAGCATCTAAAAAGACATTTATATAAATATTCAGTATTTATACTCCTCTGTTAAATCCTATCTTGTCTGTTGCTATCCCTTCCTCTATTTTAATCACCTCTCAAACTTCAGAGATGTCTAGGTAGTGACCAAATTTCACTCATTCATATTGAAAAGGTTTGCCAACACTATGGAGAAGGGGGATGCATCTGCTTGACGTTGTTGAACAGGTTGTTGCCTCTTGGTTTGGGGACTTAATCTGGCATAGGAACACTATGGAGGATTTAAGTTTCTGAAAAATAAATTTAGTGAGTGGACATTTGTTCATCTACTCGTCTGTTGAAGGATACTTTGTTTCTGTCTCTTGAAAACTGTGAACAATGCCACTATGAATATTGGTGTGCAAATGTCTGTTCATGTCACTGCTTTCAGATCTTCTGGGTACATAACAAGAAATGAAATGGCCAGATTGTAGGGTAACTCAATACCTAATTTTCTGAGGAAACACCAAACTGACTTCCACAACAATAGTACCTTTATACTTTCCTACAAGGAGAGAATAAATGTGCCTATTTCTGCACATCCCCTCCAGCACTGTTGTTTCCTGTTTGTTTATTGGCAGCCACACTTATTGGTGTGAGATGCTATCTCACAGTGGTTTTAATTTCCATTTCCCTAATAGTGAATATGAACATTTTTTCAGGTGCTTTTATTCATTTGAATTTCTGCCTCAGAAAATGTTTTCTTAACTTTTGCCCATTCTACAATTGGACTGTTTGTGCTACTGTCATTGAGTTGTAGAATTTCTTTATATGTGCTGGCTATCAGCCTCTATCATTAAAATGGTTTCCAAATATTTTCTCCCATTGGTTTGGCTGCCTCTTCACCTATTTAACAAAATCCTTTGAGATGCAGAAGTTTTTAATTTTGTGGAATTTCCATTTATTTATTTTTTATTTCATTGCTTCTGCTTTGGGTGTAGGGTCTAAGAAGCTACCTCTTAATACTAGGTCTTGAACCTGTTTCCTGATGTTATCTTGTAAGGATTTTATGGTACTGTCTCTTACATTGAGTTCTTTGATTCATTTTGAGTTAAGTTTTGTTTAGGGAGGGATGTAGGGGTACTCTTTCTTTCTTTTGGCAATGATAAGCACTTCTCAGAGCTCCATTTGTGGAAGTGACTGTTCTGTTCTAGTTCAGTGGATTTGGGGTCTTTATCAAAAATATGTTGACCATAGATCTAAGTCTATTTCTGAAGCCTCAGTTTGATTCCATTTATGAATATGTCTATCTTTGTGTAAGTACCACGCTCTTTTGACAACTGCAGCTTTATAGCAGGCTTTAAAGTCAGGAAGTGAATGTCATCCTAATTGTTCTCCAGTTTTAGAATGTTTTTGGCAATTGGAGTCCCCTTCCACTTCCAAATAAATTTAATAACTAGCTTTTACAAGTCTGCAAAGTAGGTTGTTGGAATTTTTATTAGAATTGCATTGAATATGTAGATCACTTTGTGTAGAACTGACATCTTAATGATGTTTAGCCTTCCTATCCATGAACATGGAATAATTTTTAACCCATTTCAGTCCTTTGAGATTTCTTTTAGTAAAGCTTTGTAATTTTCTTTGTAGAGGTCTTTTACTTCATTGGTTAGCTTTATTCTTAGGTACTTGATCATTCTTTTAGTTGCTATTGAGAATGGATTTTTTTTTTTTGAGTGTCTCTTTAGTTAGGTCATTACTAGTGTATAGACACATTACTGATGTTTGGACATTAATCATGTATCCAATCAAATTGCTGACTTTGTTTATTAAATCATGTAGCTTTGTCATCAATTTCTCAGTATTTTCCAAATATATGGTTATATCCTCAGCAAATAATGGCAGTTTTACTTCCTCCCTTCCAATTTGGATGACTTTTATTTCTTTGTCTTGCTGATTGCTCTGGGTAGCACTTCTAGCACAATGTTGAATAACAGTGGTGACAGTGGGCATGCTTGTTTCAATCCAGAACTTAGGGGGAAGGTTTTCAGTCTCTCACCATTTAATACTATGCTGGCTGTGGGTTTTTCACATATACCCTTTATCATACTGAGTTAGTTTCCTTCAACTTGTACTGTTTGAAGTGATTTAATCAAAAAGAATACCACATTCTACTTAATTTTTCAGCATTCATGAAAATGATTATTTGATTTTTCCCTTTGGATTTGTTAATGTGTTTTATTAAATTGATTTTCTTAGGTTGAACCACTCTTACCTGCCTGGAATGAACACCACTTGGTCATGCTGTATGACTCTTTTAATGTAACTTTGGAATCAAATTGCAAGTATTTTGTTGAGAATTTTTGCATCTATATTCATTAGTGACATTGGCCTATAGTTTTCTTGTAGAACATTTAACTGGTTTTGGTATTACAGTGATGTTGGCTTCATAAAATGATTTAGGTAGTTTTCCATTATCTTCAGTTTTTGAAAGAATTTGAGCAGGTATGATGTCAATTTTTTTAAGAAAGTTTGGCAAATCCCCCTGTAAAGCCATCTGTCACTGGACATTAATTTGTAGGAAGGTTTTTTGATCACTGCTTGGATCTCTTCATTTTAGATTGGCTTGTAGAGGTTTTGTATTTCTTCTCTGGTCTGCTTAGGTTGTTCATGTGGCTCTTGGAAATAATCCATTTCCTGTAAAATTTCTAGCTCTTTGGCACACCACAAGTGTGAATCTTCTAAGTGAGTCTGGACCTTTCCAACCTTGAAATTGTATTAATTGGTCTGAATAGTAGAGCTTCCAAGCCCCTGTCAGAAAAAAATTTGTAACCCTTGTCTTGTAGAGGGGCAAAATACTTTCAGTTCTCATGGAATCTAGAAATCATTTTTGAAGTGTCAACATCCTCAAGATCTCATGCATTTCCCAGGATCTAATAAAACTAGATGACCAGAACATGAAAAATATGATTCACAACAGAATTGATGACACAAAGTTCTCCTTAGACTTCAGATTTTGAAACTCTCACCATGTTTATTTAAAGGAATGGATTACATAAATGAAAACATGTATGCCAAAAAGTAAATTTCAAAGATACTATACTCTTAAAAATAAACAAACCAAATTTCCAGATATTGGATAAGGAATAACCGGAATTGCAAATTTAATAAATGTAGTTGACAGCAGAAGAGAATTTATAAAACAAGATACCAAAGCAGAACAAACTTTCTAAAATATAATCTTCAGAAAGAAAAAAATGGAAAACTTTACAGACATAGATAATACAGTGATATGTACAGTGACATGGTCTTAGGAACATTTGAGGAAGAAGAAAGACAGATAATCAGCAGATGCACATTTGAACAGATAATGATTGAGAATTACCCAGAACTAGTGGAAGTCAGTTATTCACAGACTCAAGTGCACATCAAACACAAGTCAAATTAATTATAAGTATCCCATACTGAGACACATCTCAGAAAACTGCAGAATATCAATGACAAAGAGGAAAACATACAGTCACCTTCAGTCAAGTGACACTTGCATGGCATAAGAGTATTTATATGTGCTGTCTCATCATTTTTGTCTAGTGATAAGCACCCATCTTGAGTGACCACCCCAGCTAATCCTGCCCTTGTTGTAACCTGGTCTTAAACCTGCACCTCCACATGGTTTGGGGGATAAGAGCTCCCTTAGATTCTCTGACTGCCCCTGCTGCTTCTCCTCCAAATGGCCCCTCACCATGCCCTACCATATAATTGTTTGGCAAGGTGTGTGTCTCCTTAGGGCTTTGATGCCCAGAATCTGCACTCACCTTCTCCAAATGGCCTGGCTCTTATCACTCCTACTTCATTCAATGTATGTGAAATTTCCAATCCCCAGTATTTGGGGTAAAGATTACGTCTCCCCTCTTTGTCACAATAAAAGCGGGAGCCCAGGCTCCCCATGTGCCTCTTACTCCCTCCTCCATGGACCATCATAGGGGCTGAGGTTAGGTAAGTCTGGGATATTCCCCAACCCTTTTTCTCTTCTTCCTCCATGCTCTTTAATTCAATAAATTTGTCTTTTCATGCTGTCTTCCCTGGCTGGCTATTTGTTTTCTACCTCATCACCCAAAGAACATGCACATAACATCCAAAACAATTGGAGATAATATTTTCCATTGTGGTTTCACTTCCTATGAATAGCATGTTCTTTCTTTAACTCCCTCAAAATGGTTGATTCATAAGGATTCATGAGCTCTACAATGTTATCTATATTGTCATATGATTTAATGTTTCACTTCATCATATGCCCATAGGAGAAAAATGAAGAAACATTTGTTTTAGGAAAATGTTAAAAATATCTCAAATTTATATCAATAATATCAATGGAAAGGTATGCCTCACCTATAACATAATCTTTTGAGTTTTCCAGTTATAGCTCTGTTCACTATCTTTGAACTATATCCAAACTATTTGTAAATTGTTAGTAATTGTACACTTGTTAAATTTTAACCTGTCCAATGATTGCTAAATTGCCTCTCCTCACCTCAAAACAGAAAGAAAAAGTTTTTTCTTCATTTTCATTTAACCTCAATATTCCTTTACTCTGTATAAGTCTGTGCTGTCTTAAATTTTCATTTGAACTGGTCATAATACCTGCCTGGTTCCCTCATATCTTATGAGTAAAATAAAATTGTTAACACATTTTTATTTGCATATGAGAATCATAGTTTTACCATTTCTAAAAAAATATCTTTTAACAAAACTGTTTTCACTTTGCTACAGGCCTTATATTCTCATTTTCTTCCTTACTCTGATTAAAGTCATGATCCCTCTTCTTAATGACTCCCTTACACACATCAAGAACTCACTTGTCCTTCCCTTATTTCTTTCTATCCCCCCTCCAAACCCTCCACCTAGTTAAACCCCAACCCTCCACATGCCTGCACCCAGATTTGTGTGGAGAGGGAAAAACACAGCCATTCTGCACTGCCTCTTGTGAAATTCATTTCCTCCCACCTCATGAGAGCCCTCAATCCTGCCCCACAATCATACTTCATTTCCTTGGACCAGTGATTCTACTCTTTCTCTTTCTTCTCTCTTTGAAGCAGTTAGAAGAAAACATTCACACGCTCCTCCCATATGTCCTCTGATCCAGGGAGGTCTAAGTCCCTACATTCTACCTTCTTTCCTGTTACTGTAGGCAAGTAGGCAGCTCTCGAATCAGAGGCCCATTCCTCTCACCCCAACCCCATCATCTACACAAGGACATTGATCTACATTTCTGCCCCCGCTTGCTGAACCACCTCTCTTAGCATCATTCCCATCAACATGCAAAAATCATTTAAAAACTGTCTTGGCATCTGTGCAGGTTTGGATACATTACATCTGCCCAAAGTCATGTTTTTTAATTCAATCTTGTGGAAGCAGATTTATTAATCCTTCATATTAGGGTGTGAAAACTTTGTTGAATGTTTCCATGAATATTTGACAGCACCCATTCCGGTAAGTCTATTTTTTTTAAAGTAATCATAAATTAAATTTTAGAGTAATTTAAAAGGAAAAATAAACCAATCCATTTAAAATGTAAAATATGAAATACAAAGCAGCAGACTGAAAAATAGATGCCTCCACAGGAGAGGGGAAGGAGGGCTCTATTTCTTGCTTGGCCCTGTCTGAAGCGGAGAAGTGGGAGCTGAATCTGGTATCAGGATTGACTCTCCCACTGTAGGTGATGCTGGGTCCAGGGCTGGCACTGCACCAGGTCTGTATCTGTCCCTGGTGTTGTCATGGTCTTCAGCTGTGGACCTGGTTCCACCTCCTCAAATGGAGTTGAAGCTGGCAGCATTTCATTTGGCTTCAGACTTGGTAACAGATGTGGCTCCAGCTTCAGAGTCTCCACTACAGTCATAGCAGCAGGATGCTCTAGATCTTGAAGTGTTGAAACCTCTGGCCCTGGTGCTAGATTTGAAAGTGGCTGGCAATGAGGCTGGCACTGGAACTGATCCTGGACCCTGTTGTTCTTCCTCAGTTGGCTCCATATCATCATGCTGGTTCCATAAATGAAGGGCATGGCCCAGCAGCTCTGGGGTGGTCACCCTGACCTTCTCATAGATAAGTCTTGATTGGTTTACTGGAGTCCTTTCAAAAGAGCCACACAGGACCAGACACTTTCTGTCACTTAGGCTTTGAGATGCTAGCCCAGACTTTGCTCAAGAGAAGCTAAGTAAGGATGCACAAGATCTGATAAATGAGCACACAACCTGGGAACAGCAGATGCAGCCATGTGCCTTCTCAGCTGACAGAGGTTTTCTGGACACCATCGGTCATTATACAGTGAAGGAATACTCAAGTTGATGCCTTAGTTTGGAAATTTTTATGGCTGTATAAATATAAAATTGTAACCTAATAATCCCCCTTTATAAAAGCAATCCATTTCAGACATTTTGCATAATAGCAGCTCTAGCAAACCAGAACAGATTTTGGTACCAGAGAAGTGGTGTGCTGCTGAGTTTGCAAATACCAAGCATGTTGGAATGTCTTTAAATGGATAAGGGAAAGCTTGTGGAGGAATTGTGAGGAGCTTGATAGAAAAAGCCTAGACTGCTTTGAAAGGACTGTTGGTGGAAATATGGAATCTAAAGATACTTCTGATGAGGCCTTGAGCAGAAATGATGAGTGTGTTTTTGCAAACTGGAAGGAAGGCGATACTTGGCCTATACTGTCAGAGAATTTGGCAAAATTCAGTCTTGGTGTCATATGGAAGGCAGAATTTGAAAGCAACAACCTGGGATACTTAGCTGAAGAGATCTCCAAACTACATGTGGAAGATGGAACCTGGTTTCTCCTTGCAGCTTATAGTAAAATGAGAGATGCTAGAGATAAGATAAGAAATGAACCCTTGGGTACAAAGAAACCAGAAATTGATGGTTTGGAAGATTCTGTGCTTCCAGAAAATGAGACCTCAGAGGGTGGTGCCCTAAATTAGGATTTAACAAAACCTGGAACCAGCCAGGCATTTCAATACAAGCCAGTATTGGAGATGGAGTCTTCCAGAAAGGATATGTGGAAAGTCTGATTATCCAACAATTTTGACACCAGTATGCTTCATGACAAGCTAACAAAATTTTTGCAAGATCTGCATAAACAGAATCACTGCCATCCTGGACTGGAGTTGACAGTGATGGAACAATTGAAGGAAAATTTTCTTCAAAGGCAGATTTATGGGATCAAATGTCTGGAGTCAAGAAATTTCAGGCAATGAGAGCAGAGCAACCCATGCAAGTGGAAAGGGTGAGTTTGCCCAAGAGGCAGAGGGTGGCCATTGTGCCTCAAGGCTCAAGAAGGTTGCCACTTCCCCAGGAATCAGAGAGCATGGAGCACATTTTGTGGGGACTGAAGAGAGCCTGGACACCACCCCAATGTTCAGTGAGGGGAGAGCCTTGCCCTGGAGAGGCTGAGTCCAAGTGATGCACTGATGTCTGAGGAATGTGAGGCAGAGAAGAAGGTGGTCTCCCCAAGGTGTGGATATGATGGTGCACTCACCCCAGGATTTGGAGAGAGCAAGACTGCTGCAAAAGTCTTTGGAAAGTGTGGAAATGCTGCTCTGTCAAGCCCAGAAGATACAACTTCATTTTGACTCTGAGATTTTGAAATCTAATGAAGTTTGCACTGAAGGTTTTAGGAACTGTTTTGCTCCCTATAGCATTTGGAAAATTTATCCTATGACTATCCCTCCTTTGTATATTGGAGGCAGATAAATTGTTCTCTGTTTCACATGTCCACAAACAGCGGGGAATTTTGCCTTGGGACAGATCACACCTTTAACTGATTTTGGTAAGATCTTGCACTTGTCTATTGTTACTGATATAATTTGTTTTTGTGGTATTGTGATGGGGTGAGTGTATTTTGTATTTGGAAAGAATATGTCTTTTTTGGGACCATGGCTTGGAATGTGCTAGTTTGAATACAGTTTTTCCCTCAAAAAGCCATATTCTTTAATGCAGTCTGGTGGGGGCTGATTTATTAATCTTTCTGATTAAGCTGTTGTGCCAGTGTGGAGGTATTATGGCCCCCTAAAAACCACTATCTTTGATGTAATCTTGTGTGCAGATTGATTAATCTTTTTGTCTGGGTTGTGACTTTTTGATTGGATGTCTCCATGGAGATATGACACACCCACATGTGGGTGATGACTTTGATTGGATAATTTCCATGGTGGTGCTACCCCACCCATTCAGGGTGGGTCTGAATTAAATCACTGGAGCCGTATAAATGAGCTGACAAACAGAAGGAACTCAGAGGAGCTGTGAGTGACATTTTGGAGAACAACTTATAGTGACATTTTGAAGAGGAGCTGCAGCCAAGAGAGACACTGTGAAGAATGCACAGGAGCTGAGAGTGGTGCTGGAACACAACCTGGGATCAGAAAATGCCAACTACTTGCCTTCCCAGCTAACAGAGCTTTTCCAGATGCAATTGGCCTTCCTTCAGTGAAGGTATACTTGTGTTGATGCCTTCATTTGGACATTTTCTTGGCCTTCAGACTATAAATTTGTAACCAAATAAACTCCCTTTATAAAAGCTAATATATTTCAGGTGATTTGTCAGTGACAGCATTAGCAAACTGGAACAGGTGTGACCTCTTGATTGAATGTTTCCATGGAGATTAACATGGCCCATTAAGGGTAGTTCTTGATTAGTTTACTGAAGTCCATTAAAAAGAGTGAAACAGGCCCATATGTCACTTAGAGATGATTTGAAATGCTAGCCCAGTATTTGCTCCAGAGAAGCTAAGGGAAGGACACACAAGAGTTGAGAGAGGAGCTGAAACACAACCTGGGAAGAGCAGATTCCAGCTGTGTGCCTTCCCAGCTAACAGAGCTTTTCCAGATGCCATCAGCCATTCTTCAGTGAAGGTATCATCATGTCGATGCCTTAGTTTGGACACTTTTATGGCTGCAATACTGTAAATTTGTAAGCTAATAAACCCCCTTGATAAAAGCCAATCAATTTCTGGTATTTTACATAACAGCAACTCAAGCAAACCAGAACAACCTCGCATCTCCATCCAACTGAATATTATTTCAAAATTATCCTTTACAGTAAAGCTCATTGAAAGAGCTCTCTATAGTCATGAAACCCAAACTTTCTCTTCCCATTCTCTCTTCAGCTTCTTCCATTCAGGTTCTACCCCCCAAAATCAATGAAACTGGTATGGTCAAGTTCAGTGGAGACATCCAGATGCCAAACCTTATGATTATGCCCTAGTCCTCATCTCACTGGACCATCTGCACCATCCCACATATTGATATCACCCACCCCCTAAATACAAATTTTCCAGGGAGCTCCAGGGCATCACAGAGTCTTCCTTGTTTTCCATCCACACTGCTCAATCCCAGACTCTTGTGCTGGTCCCTCCTCATTTCTCCAACCTCAGAGGTCAGTCCCCAGACCTCTTCCATCCTCCAATATTCAGTGATCAAATTTTCCTATTATCAGATTTAAATCACCTGTCACTTATCTCTCCAATAAACTCCAGACACATACATCTCATGGGATACTTGACTTCTGCACAGGGAAATCTAATACACATATCAAATGTAAAATATCCAAAACCAACTTCCTAATCTCCCTTCTCAAATCCACATCTCCCTCAGTGTTTTCATCTAAATAAATGAGGACTCTCCCTTCTAGCATCTGAGAGTAAAACATTGGAGTCATTTTGAAGACTATTCCACATTCCTTATGAGAACCACCATGATACAGTTAACTTTATCTTCAAAAGAGACCACTCTTACCCACTACACTGCCACCACCATGACCAATGCAATCAGCCTCTCTACCCTGGATGATAGCAATGTCCTCCTAACTGATATCATGCCCGTCCTCCTCCCACTCAGACATACTCCAATATGATCAATCAAAAATATCCTGCTCTATCCCAAACTCCCATTTCTTACCACATCATTCCAAATAAATCCTAGATATTTTGAGTGCACTGCAAAGTCTGTAAAATATGGCGTACTCACTTTTTCTTTGATCTTTTCTCCCACTACTCTCCCCTTTGCACACTCCATTTCAGAAACCCTGACATCCTTGATATTCTTCCAGCATCATGGCCACACTTCTTGCAGGAATATGCTCTCTCCAATAACTAGAACCCTATTGCCTATGATACAACCAATGCTCATTTCTTAATGAATTGACTGACTTAATTAGTCAAAGCAAACTTTCTCAATTCAACCATGAACATATGTGGCACATCAATTGCAAAAATGTTTCCAATTCTCTCTTCCATCCTTGTAAAAATGCTTCTGCCATGTGTATTAGTAGCTTCTCCTGTAAAGGGGTGGGCACTATTGGCCCTCCCTTTTATGTCAGTTGATCTTTTGTTCAATGCAATGCATCAAAAGTAACATTGTACTAATACTGCATCTAGGATTCACCAGCTTTAAGTGCTTTTGTTTTCTCTCTTGGAATCCTGCCAAGCATGAACCAAACAAGCTGGGATTATTCTGCTGGATAATGTGATACATGCAGCTCTCTCAAGACAAAGCCACAACTGAGGCCAATGAAACAGGAATTTATGAAAGACATGAGACATGTGATCCTTTCTAGATCAGCCAACCCACAGAGGGCCTCCAGGGAACTACAAATACATGAGTGAGATCAGAGAAGATCAGTGACACCTGCTCATTCCACAGAATTGCTAAGCTAACAAAAAACATAACAGCAATAAAATTTCTCATGATTTTAAGTCACTTGGTTCTGTGGCTGTTACATTAGATTGAAAGAACAAACTGATACATCATTTCCCTTTATAACTGCTACCCACTCTTATGCCAACAAACCCTTTCCCTTACCTTGCCTTATTTTCTCTCACTGCACTTACAAATGACATAAAAAATATACTTACACTTGTGTTTTTTCTGTCTTCTCAAACAAGAATGAAGGCAGGTATTTTGTGCCTAAAACATAGTTCACACTAAATAGTAATATCTTGAATGAAAAAGGACTATAATTTCTTAATATCAATACTTTAAAGAAAATCTTCATTGTTAGGCAAAGAGCTGTTTTACAGGTAAGAGTGCTCAGTGAATACAGCTTAGATTTCTTGAGATGTATTCTGGAACTCTTTCATTAAACCATGTATTTTAGATGTTGGTGCAGAAATAACATTAGAATACCTGTAGTTTTTCTTAATTAACACTGAGATGTGCTTCTTAATTGTCATTCAAAGTATTCAACCTTCAGTCACAAAGTGAATCAGGAATCAAAGGGAGGAATTTAAAGGCAAAGTTATAAATTGATGGAAGATGTCATGGGGAAAGCTGTCACATATATACATAGAATACAACAATTTAATAATTAGAGAATTACTGTGTAAAGAATGAGTATCACTGAAAGAATTGGAGGAAGATAAAATAGCATGAAACAAAGAGGTAGAGTAGGAAAGTAATCGCAATGTTTGACATTTTCACTTGATGGAAAAGTGGAAAAAAGTGTGTTTGGGAGGAAAGACTAAGAGAGGAAGACTGCTTTCTACACACAGGGCTTAGAATATGAAAGGACATATTTTTGAAGGCTCAAAGTTAGGGGGTAATTGCAAAAAAAAAAGGAAGAAAATTGGGAGATGGAGGCATTAAAATATAAATGTTCCAGAATAAAAGACACACACAGAAGTGAGAAACATCTGTCACACTGGACCCTTCTTCACTGGGTAGAGATAGAAGTTTATTGAGTCAGGAATGTGACCTGTCCATGTGAAACATGCAATTTTCTGTTTTAGAAAATTCCTAACAATTTCTATAAAGGAATTTTACACCATTTTTCTTTAGTAATATTCCACAAAGAGCTACAGACAATGTCAAGTCCGTTAACATTTGCCTTGGCCTGCAAACCCTCCGAGAACTGATTCAGGAGACACCGACAGTTTGGGAGAGAGAGGAAGTGCATGTTCAGGGCTGTGAGGGGAGGAAACAGCTGCTGCAGCAGGACTCACCGACCCACAACCTGGGGAGGAGGTTTGTGTTCGAGGCTGAAGCACTGTGGGAGGATAGCTGGTACCTTGCATACAGTAGTAATCTGCCACATCCTCAGGCTGGAACCTGCTGATAGTGAGAGTGAAATCTGTCCCAGACCCACTGCCAGTGAATCGGTCGGGGACCCCAGATGCCCGGGTGGATGCATAGTAGATGAGCCTTTTAGGAGGCTGTCCTGGTTTCTTCTGGATCCAATTTAAGTAGGTCTTCTTGTCAGAGCTGTGAAAAATACTCTGACTCGACTTGCAGTTGATGGTGGCAGTCTCTCCTGGAGACACAGCCAAAGAGGCTGGAGACTGAGTTATCACAATGTCCCCACTGGCACCTGCAAACAAGAATGGACAAAGATCACATATTGAATAGAACATATATTACATTATTTATCTTTGAAACTTTGGATCTTATGTATCATAAATAATCAGGTCTGTTTTAAATGAAACAGTTTTTTCCCTTACATGTTGAAATCACTTTTCTCACTTTATAAGGATATTGCTCCTCTGAACCTCTCACCTGAGACCCAGAGCACCAGGAGGATGAGGAGTTGGGACTGTAACACCATCTTGCTCACCCGTCTGAGGCACTAAGACCCCATCAAAAGGGAAGCCCCATTAATAGAGTCTGAGCAGCCAGGCTTGTATCTAAGCAGCCTATGCAAAGCATCAGAGGGTACAAAAGCAAATATGCCTGTGCAGTGAGTTGTGAAGACAAAGAAGGGAAGAAGGTGACAAAAATATCACTAACACAGGAAATTGATTATATGCCAAAGATTAGGATTATAATGTAATTTCACTAAAATTTTTAACAGATTTAGTAAAATATTGAAATGTAAAATATTTTTGGAGTCAACAGTATTCTTTCAAATCAAATGCAAACACCTTTAAATTTTAAATAATTTTTTTTCAGTTCCATTCTGCAAACTTTTATCAAGTGCCCCTCATGTCCAAGGAGAATGGACACAGATACCTACCCTAAATCTGGACACACTCAACCTCACACTTTTGGATTGTTCCCTTCCCCTCATCTTATTAGACATTCTGTGAGAACAAGGTTCAGGTGAATTTCTACATATAACTTATGATCATATAGTTATAAATATTTAATATTACACAATGGAGTAATCATATCTACATCACGATTTCTCAACCCTGGCACTACTGACATGTTGTGTGAGATAATTCCGTGTTGAGGGGGCTGTCCTGTGCACAGCAGGATGTTCAGTAGCCCCCCTGGCCTCTATCCATTAGCTGGTAGCACTCTTCTGGCTACTGTTGTGACAACCAAATATTTCTAGATATTGCCACATGTCCTGTGCAGGGAAAATGCCCCCAGTCAAGAAAAACAGATATATATGAAATGGAATTATATATATAGGAATAATATACAGCTATGCCAACTGAAGCAATACTGACTAAAATTAGAAGAAACAGTAATGCAAATATTTTCTTTCTTTTACTGAAGGTAATCTCTAATATTCTTCTCCAAAGAATAAACATAGAATGGACTCTAAGACTTTCCTCCAACAACCAAGGCTTTCTTTTATGAAAACAATGACTGCTACTTCAGGGAAGATATTTTCAGTTATAAAGGTTTCAAGAAATAATATTTGATTTCTTTTGAGAAAGAATGATAGAAAAATGAAAACCTAGATGATCATAATCCTCACTATGATGAATTCTATCATTAAAAACTTTAAATTAATAGATGCACATGGTAAAAAATTAAAACAATATGAGAAGGTACAAAATGGAGAACAAATTTTCTCTTTCAGCTCCAACACCCATTCTTCTCCTTAAAGTTAACCATTTTCAACATTTTTCATTTCAGAAAAGAAGTTTACAGCTTTGCTGTGGGAGAAATGGAACAGACATATGTGTAAACTTGAGGAGGAAAGAGGGTGGTGAATTGGAGCTAATGCCAATTCCATTCAAATAAAACAGGAAGACCTGGGCTCTGCTTTCATTAAAAGAGTTCCAGACTATTCACCACTTATCTACCCAACCTAGGAATGAATGGTCATCTTTTTTTTCCAATGGTGCACTGTCTGCATATTTTGGAAAGTTAGCTGTTTTATACTTTAATTCTGCTGGTGTTTTAACTCCTAGAGCAAGTTTGCTGAGAGCAGGTTTTTGGCAGTGAGTTCTGTCCACATCTTATTAAGGATGACTGTTGTGGTGGTGCCAGGGACTCATTCATTACCTTTTTCCTGGATACACAGGCACCTGCTCTTTTGTTGCATTATCACATTCTGGAGAGAAAACTCTGGTCTTTGTCACACTGTGGAGATTCCTGGCCTCGTGAACAGACACAGGTTTCAAGTTAGATGAGCACCTGTTGGTACAGTAGTTACTGTCCTCTCACTAAATGGTGTCTGTGGATTTCAGCAGCTTTCCTTAATGAGTCAGTTATTCAGAGAAGTCCTGAATTTGTTTGAGGTGCTGAAGTTCTTAATCTTTACCTATATGGGCTCACTGGAAGTTTTCCTGGTATCATATTGATGTACATAAGAGGTACATTCCTTATAACTGTTTTGAGGTTCTGCCAATGCATCAGGAGAGGCATGTGGAACTTTTCTGCAGGAAGGCTTTTGCATTCTGCTGTGTTTGACAAAACCAATGGACAGGTTGGTGTTTGGAAGTCACCCCTCTGGGTGCTCTTAGTGTCAAAATGTGGTTGAAAGTGATGTTCCAGTGCATTACCATTTTACCACCAGTTACCTCCTGCTTTCCTCATTTCCCTCCATGAATAGGCCAAGGCCTGACAGGAGGAAACCAGGAGCCTTATGAGAAGAGCAGGGAAAGGGCCCTGTGGGGAAGGGCACAAAGAAAGCACAGCAACTGTAACTCCAACATTGCTAAACAACAGCAGCCTCCCCAAAACATAAATTAATTCTATAATAGAACACATGTGCTTCTGAGTGTATAATTTCAGATGTAATATCATGAATATACATGGAATGTATATTCAGTGGATATATTTGTTGGAATCTGTGGAATGTATGTTGGTGGATAGGATGAGGGTACATGTCAAAGGCTTATATCTAGCTCAGAGTCTCTTCTGAATTTCAAATTTTTACATGGCTCCTCTTTGACATGTAAAGGCACCTGAATATGTCCAAATCCAGACTTCTGATATCTCCATATAAACAAACAATATATGAAAATAAGTCACCAGATGCCTAGCAGTCACCCTAGACCTGGTCTTTAGGTCAACCAGTTTCTCAAGTCACAATTTAAGTCATTCCAAACCCCTTTGCCAATCACAGACCTGTCAGGTGTCACAGCCCCACCTGGAGGTAATAGGTGAAATAACTTCAGCTCCCAAATTCTGACAGAAGAGTTCTTCATTCATTCTGTACAAAAACAACATGAAACAGAACAAAAACACAAAAAAACCATATCATTAAGTTACAAAGAAGTGAAACAGAACCCATGACCTCATAAAGCTTTCCTTTTATTGGGAGGAACAGATAATGAACATACAAATAGCCTCTGCCACCTTTGTGAACCTGAGCCCTCTGAGATTTTCTCCCTGTGTGGCAAGGGTAAGTGGAGCAATGTGGCTCCCATAAATTTCATGAATTATCATTCCTCACCATGAAAAGACTCAGACAAAGAGAGAATAGATCAAGTCAGGACAGTTTAACAATTAATGGGCAAGAAAATCCTTCTCTAATGATTTCAAATTTTGCCACAGAAATATCCCTAAACTCCCAAGAACCACCCTTTAGGAGAAGCTTCACAAGCTTGTATTTTTTGATTTCTAATGACAAGTTCATTTTTATATAGTTCATCTTCTTATGACATCAACACTTTAGGTGAGTGTCCCTTTATCAGGAATTCAGGAATTGTGCCAGCACAGACGCTCTTGACCAGGAAGGCATTCCTACTAAGGCAAATGACTGCAGGTTCTTGGTCCAACATATACCTGGGTTTACAGGTTCATAATATATTCTACAATTTTGCACTTATTACCCTATATTTTGCTTGGTCTTCCAGGAAGATATCTTTATACTTAAATTCACTCTTATATCTACTCAGTTAAATGTTGACTCTTAACAATGATAGTTTTGCCACTTCAATACACTACAAATAACTTTTCACCATTAAAAACATTAAAATATTGCAGTTACTAATGAATGAGAAGATGATCAAACAGGATATGAAAGAGTGAATGGTTCTTGGTGCCCACATAAAATGTGAGGGACAGGAGTTTCATGTTTGACCAGAAATTGATTGAGCTGAAGCCTGAATGTTTTGAGGGAATTGCCATGCAAATTTCAGAGGAGTAGAGCACTTCATAAAATGCAGAAGACCTGGGAGTAGATATGGTTTGGTGTGTTCAAGGAGCACAAAGGAAATAGTGTATGGAGGAGTTTAAATGCAATAACCTATGGGTCAATGGTGGTAATTCACACATGTATTTACTGGATATTTTCCACAGCATATTAACACTACAAGGAAGGGAAAATGTGGAAGCTATAAACATTTCTATGTCAACTGAGAAGTTAGCTCTTTTTGAAATCATGTAAAAGAGAAACTGTCCAAAAACAACTCAATGCCAAAAATACAATTGGGGTCAATTCTTATTTGGTAAATAATACAGGATGATAATATAGTATGCAGAATTGTAAGATGGCCTTGAAGAATTCTGCCCCCTGATGTATACACACCTCTCCCAGCTCTTCAATCCAACAGTAACTTAGGTTCTGCTGTGAAACGGTTGTTCAGATGTAAGGAAATCAGTCACCTAGGGAAATTATCAGAGAGATCTTGAGCTAATCACAAAAACCCTTTATCTTGATGTAGAGGTTGGAAAGAGTGATGCCAGGAAGATTGAAAATATGAGGCAGATTCAACAAGGTGAAGATTCTCTGAGGCTGAATTATAGAACAGAGGGAGCAATGGAAAGGAATGAAGACAGTCTCTGAGAGCTGACAGCTGACAGCTGGCAAGGAAACAGGGACCTCAGACTTAAAATTGCAATGAACTGATTCTGCCACAATTATACAGGATTGGAAGAGGACATCAAATAAAGGAAAAGGACATAGTCCAGGTGAAACAATGATTTTTGCTGTGCAAGACCTCAAAAAGAGAATGTACAACCTATGCCAGGACCTTCTTATCTACAGAATCATTGAGCTAATATGCTGTTATCTGGTCATTTGTTACACAGCAATAGATAACAGAAAAATACTAAAAAGAACCACAGATTAAAAGGTGGGGCCTAAATCCAGGTAAAGAAAGTTTTTTTTTTCCCACTTCCCTCCTGGTGAAAATGATGCTGAAATCTCCATCTCCTGATGTGATGTGATGTGCCCTTTTTCTGTCACAATAATTTCCTAAATGTGTCCATGTCCACATGCTCAGGGCTGAATACTGTTTCATGAAAATACAAGTAGTAACAGAATTACCTATGAAAGTGCTGATGGCCTCTGCTTTCTTGTTCTCCAGTCAAGTTCTCTGACAATTGAAGAAACTCCAGGAAGGGAACCATCTAAGAGAAGGCAGTGAGAAGGCAGATATTCCAAGGAGAATCAATCTTTGATGCTGTCTGCACATTGCCTTAAGGCCTGGAATGTTCCAGATGCACATATATGAATATCTCTCTTAACATGGGGCATCCCAGGACTGTGCTAACTCTCTTGATCTAAGGGAAAAAAAAAGTTTTTCTTTAACTTCTTTTAGAATTTTTAATTCTAATTAATATCTCCATATCTAATTGATATCTCCATTGTTCAAATGACCTAAATCTCCTAATTATAGATAAAATCCAGGTGCCATCCTATTGTAGGTTTTCTCAGCACAACTCACTCTACCCCACACTCTTACCTGGGTAACACTCAAAACATCCATGTTCCTGATTCAGACATACCAACAGCATGAGCAAGTTTGGAAGGCCTGATGACCCTCCTCCAGCTTTAACATGCCTCGGGGTCCTCCAACACTTGTACATGCTCCATGAGACCCTTGTTCCACACTGTACACCCAACACACAAAACAGGATCTCAATTACTGTTTTAGATGAATAAGTGAATGGGATTAGTTATGAAATCTTTAAACTAAGGATGTAATTTTTTCAAACATTGACATTTTATAAATTGATGCAACATTTGAGGAATAGAAGGTGGATTTTTTATTGCACAAACCATATCAACCATTGCTCTGAGGGAAGTTTTCCAATTTTTTGTAGTTTCCAAAGCAGATAGGTTATTGCATTATAACCTTTGTGAAGAAATCTCAGGTATAGTTATTTTTATGAATATTGCAGGAAGTGAGGTTTGATCTTCTACCCTTGAGAATCAGATTAATCATTATCCTTGAATGATCTGATTTAGTGGCAAACTCATAGAATATTGATGAATACAATAAAATGTTACTCTTTGCATTTAAAATGAAGTGTGTTAGAAGTCATGACATTTTTTCTGTAACAGGCACCTTATTTTCCAGTAACTAAATTCATAGACATCGAATGCAACATAGTATCTGGAATTTGATCTTTAAACAGGGAAAGTACAGTAGTGGAAATATGCTTAATTTTTAGTAAAGTCTTCTGGAGTTCAGTTAATATTGACCTATTAATGTAAATTTAATCCATTTGATAAATGCACCATGGTTATATGCAATGTTATCATTTAGGGAAACTGGAAGAATTGTTGTTGGGAATTCTGTACTTTTCCTGCAGATTTCTATAAATCTAAAATAATTCCAAAATAAATTTTGTTTAGAAAGCACATAGTAAGATGCATTTGTGAAGCTGCATGCACACTGAATGGGATAAATTGAGGACTCCCTAAGGTAACATAGTAGAAGATAACACTTTGTCAATGCCAGAGCCCCTCCCAACTGAACTTCAGGAGGGAGAGATGCACACGTTTGCTAACTATGCTTCTTTGATACCTGATTTTCCTTTGCTCATTGAATCCTTCATGGCAAAGACTCCTCATTTATAGCAGCCTTGTTAAATCACAGGTGTACACAAAGGTTTTCCCAGAGCCTCCTGGGCATGAATAGATTTAAAGTCATTAATTTCTGGATCTTTGTGTTCTGCTCAAGTTTCCTGTTCTGAACGGAAATCTGTCCAAGAACAGTCAAGTTGTCCTGCTAAGTTCACAGTCCCCCTGCTGCCATCTAATAAAGAAACTGGCACTCATCATAACTTGGGCATTTCATGCAGCATCAAATAAAGGAACTGTATCACCTCATACAAGGATCAACATTGAGAAAGTGAATGGTTCTAGAGAATGGGCAACAATCCCTCTCACAAGTCCTGTGGTTTCCAAAGTTTTGCCATTCAACAATATTGAAATAACAACTAATGCAATTGTCATGCCAAATATTCCAAAATGTAACCATGGAATTTCAGAATTAAATCATTCTGGAGTTCTTATTTTTATTTCTTCGATTCCTGCCTTGCTTTTAGTCTTTGCAACCTTTGTTTTCCTAATTATCATTCTCTGAAAACAGAAAGGCTGACATTTTGCCACTCCATTGAATAATTGGATTAAAGACATCCTACTGAATTTCAGTAATATTTAAACAAAATTTAGAAGGATTTTTACACATTGTTCATTATCATTGTTCATTTCCATTTAGGCTTAATGATGTACTTCTTCAAAGGTAAAAAAATTTATGTAAATCAACTGATAACTGACAGTCAAGAGAAAAGGTAAGTACTGAAATATTTTTGTTTTTGTTCAAACATCTCCATATATGAAAGTTGTTATTCATTGATTTTGTGTGCACATGTGAGTTTGCTAATGTGTATGTGCAAAAGTATATAATATGTGAGTGTGTAAAACAACCATACCCAAGTAGCAGGATATGATTGACTTAAAATCAAAAGGATTTAATTATCTCCTCACAGTTATTCAGAGAAAAGTGGTAGATCAGGGTGTAGGCAGGGCCAGGCCCCATGTGCAGTCTCCAGGAAAGAATCCATCCATGTCTCCCTCCTGGTCCTGGTGGTGGTAGCAACCCTTGATTTCCTTGGCTTGTGGCATCTTAACTCCAATCTCTGCCTCCAGGGACACATGGCCTCCTCCCCTGGGGCTGTCTGTGTCTGGAACAATTCTCCCCTTCTTTTAGGGACACCAGGCATATTGGATTAATGCCCCCACCTACTCCAGGATGATCTCATCTTAATTTAACTAATCCAACCTCGAAAGAACCCATCAACACATTCTGAGATGTTGGAGCTTTGGACTTTGTCCTAGTTTGCTAATGCTGCAGAATGCAAAACACCAGAGATGGATAGGCTTTCATAAAACGGGGGTTTATTTCACTACACAGTTACAGTCTTAAGGCCACAAAGCATCCAAGGTAACACCTCAGCAATCGGGTACCTTCACTGGAGGATGGCCAATGGCGTCCGGAAAACCTCTGCTAGCTAGGAAGGCAGCTGACGTCTGCTCCAAAGCTCTGGCCTCAAAACGGCTTTCTCCAAGGACGTTCCTTTCTAGCAAGCTTGCTTCTCTTCAAAACATCACTCCCAGCTGCACTCACTGAGTTCCCTCTCTCTGAGTCAGCTCGTTTATATAGCTCCACTGATCAAGGCCCACCCCGAATGGGCGGGGCCACGCCTCCATGGGAACATCGCATCAGAATCATCTCCCACAGCTGAGTGGGGCACATTCCAACAAATCTAACCAGCACCAAAACCTCTGCCCCACACAAGACCACAAAGATAATGGCATTTGGGGGACACAACACACCCAAACTGGCACAGACTTCAATATATATTCTGGGGACACATCAACAACTAAATCAATATGTAGAATTTGTTAATTTTCACCAATTCAGCTTCCTTTTCAATTAATAGAATATAGAAGATATTTGGAGACAATAATAAATATGTATGAACCATAATCAATTCCTAGTAATTTTCTACGGGTAGGATTCATAATTTGGTGAGAAGATTATTTTTACCACAACAATTGTGCTTTACCAAAATTTGTTTTGTCGCCATCACAAAAAGTAATTGGTTGTCTGTAATACTAAGAGCTTTAACTATAATGTCAGAGATTTCACTACCACCAGAATGCATCTCCAAAACTTTTCTGAGATATCGTCAACTCCATGAAGAAAAAAGTAAACAATCATAGAAATTAATTGATTTTCTATTTGAAGCGTGAGGTTACTGATATAAATTTGGCATTATTTATCTGTCTTCAAAATTATTCTACTAGTGAAGCAAGCCATAGAAGTTATCACTTCACTTTTCTGCATAGGGAAACAATATAATGAGGAAAGTTAGTTTATAAGAACCCTTATGTTATCTAAATGAAAGCTCATAATTTATGGTGGCACATAAATGCACCTTTAGCATCTCCACATGGTAAATTGTTGGGCCCATTGCTCTTAAATAAATGCTTGCATGTGAATTGGATACTTTTGTTAACTGGTTCACATATTCTGGTTTTCCTGTGGTCAGCTCTCATGGTGTACAGTAAGTATCAGCCAATTTTTTTTTTTTTGGCATGTCTCCCATTTATTATTTTCTTCTGGTTAAGAAAATATCAATTGTTCATTGTGAAGCATGCTCTTTCTTTTTTATCTCATTGCTGCCTAAAAGGTTTCTTGGTAAATAAAAGTGTATTACCAACAATAAAGTAGAGAGTCATAAAATTACACCATGCGCTAAAACACAATAACACCTTAGCAAGTCTTTGCACTGTCCTCTGTTTCTTCTATAGCAGAACTGCTGAGCCTCTATTATCTCCAAGTATTTTACTAAAAATAATTTGTATCTTCTGGCATTTTTGAGTACTCACAGTATTAGAGATTTAATTGTATCCCACAAAAAGATACGTTCAAGGCCTAAACCCAAGTCACCTATATGTGATCATATGTGGAAATAGGATTTTTGAAGATGTTGGTTAAGGCAAATCCAAAAGAGACTCATGCAGGCCCTTATGCAGTATGACTGTTAGACTCATAAGAAGAGGAAATTGAACTCAGATATACAGAAAGAGGTGAGACAATATGTGACAAGTTAATCAGAGGATGTCACAGATTGCTGGCAAGCCAGTCCCGGAAATGAAGATGGAGCCATGGAAAATATTCTCCCCTACAGTAAGATTAAGGAGCAATGTGGCTCTGCTTACCCCTCAGTTTTAGACAGCTCACCTCCATAACTGAAAGGCAATAAATTTCCATTTGTTTAAGCCACACAGTGTCTGGTATTTTGAGTCAGCACTTTTAGGAAACTACAGCACCTTCTGAGTAGCAACCTGGCTGCTTTGTGCAGGTAGGATAATTAAAAACAGACCCCAGAACAACTGGCTGGTATTGCAAGATGCAGCATCACATTGTTCACCCACCACCATCTCAGACAAGAAGGATTTAGCAGTCCAAGATGAAAAGGAAAAGGGCCAGGAAAAGTGAGGTCCATAAATGCTAGTCTCCCTCAGATTTACCCAGATGTTTAACTTAGAAAACCTCTCCCACACATAGATCTCATTAACTCAGACCATCAGAGAAGCTGGGAGCAAAAAAAAAATGTCTTTAAATCAGTCTAGTTTATTTTAATGCATCTATTCACAATAACATTTTATTAGAAACTAAATTCTTGGGGAAAACTCTAATCTAGAAAAGATATATGGACAATTGATATAAGCAGGACAGTATCAGGCAAGCCTGGGGAGATCAGATTACCTTACACAGGGCTGAACTTAACCACAGAAAATAATGACACAAGGTCATAGAATCACCAAGGATGATCACTCTTTTCCCATGTTAGATGAACATCAGAATCAGGGGAATGCTTGTAAAAACTATGAACCTTGGGCTACAGTCCAGTCAAATTGGTCAGAATTCTCAGAATTTAGAACCTATGTTTTGCAAGATTCCAGACTTTTCCTCACAGCCTGTCTATCCACTCACTGACTGGGCATTTGGAACTGACACAGCATGAAGGAAGTAGCAGCAGTGGCATTTAAAAGGAATGTCTATTTCACATTGATTTTATGAGTATTAAACTGTGTGTGTGAAGCATATCACTGATGATAATCATTATCATTATTATCCAAATATCAAGGTAATGCAAACCAGGCTACAAAATGAAAACTATGAATTTCATTTAAAAAGTTAGAATCATGGCTCTGCTTCATTGAGTAGTGTTTGAAAATAGAAGATGGGGTAGAATATTTAAGATAAGAGCAGGTGAATAATTGAATATACATTAGACTGGTAGCTAGAGGACTTGTGAGACACATTTTTGGATATTTGTAGTAATTGGAAAGAGACCCTATAATACTGTCATGTCCTAATATTAGTAACAGTATATGTTATCACATATGGCAAAATCTTTGCAGAGGTGATTAAGTTAATGATCTTTAGATTGGAGAATTTTCCTAAGTTATCATGCTGGCCCCTAAATGCCAGCATGTATATCCTTATAAGAATGACATTTGTCCACAAATAGAATAAAAGATGATATTAGGACAGTGGAGACAGTAATTAGAAGGTGTTGGCTTTCAAAACTGATGCAAGTCAGCCCCAACAATCACAAAAATACATTTCCTTGCAGTAAATCTACTAGCATGTGTCTCTATGTCTCTGCTCAATTCATGGCTGATACAGATTTTGGTACCAAGACTGAGTTGCTACTGTAACAAATAACAAAATGTAGTGAAGTGATTTTGAAAACAGATAATAGGTAGAAGATGAAAAAATTTTTAGGCAAGTGATTAAAAGGCCTAGATTTCCTCAAGCAGCATATTGATAGAAATATACACATTGAAGCTGTTTTTGTTGACGGCTCAGAAGGAAATTAGGAATTATAGCCTTAAAATAAGTTTCACCCAAGGTCACTTAATCAACAAGAATAATCACTGTTTCCCAGATTAGCTGCATAGCACAATCACATGGGAAATTGTTGAAAATATGAAAGTTCAGCAACATCTGCTCAAACCAGAATCAGAGTTTGGGAATCTGAAATTTAAGTCTCCAGATTTTCTTTTCGACTACCTGCACCAGTCAGTGAATGTGCATTTAGAAACCAATTATGGAACATAAAAGCAGTCCCAATGCAATCAGGAATAACATAAATACCTATTTGAATTGGTTTTATGAGGATTAAATGATATATGTAATGCATATCAAAATAACCATTTTACTTACTCAGCTATTCAACTAATGATATAACTGCTAATGATTGAAAAAATGAACTGCAATTTTGAAATTAAAATTTTTTAGCTGTTGTCAAGGTGAGGTTGGTGAAAAAGCAAGATGGTGCAGAGTATCCAAGAGAAGAGCAGACAAACTAGGGGATTCTGAGGTTTGAGGACATACTTGTATTATGATAAAATTGAGAATGTAATAGGCTTAGAAGAAAAATCCACTTGTGCAACATGGAAATGATGGCAGTTTCCAAGTACGATCTAGATGCCAGACAGTCCTCCAAGTATTTTACATGTATTGACTCATTTTGCCTCACAACTGTCTTCCAAAACAGATACAATTATTATGTCCAAACTATGAGAAAAACTCTTTAGAGAGTAAGAGTGATAAAGTTAATTACTCAAGTCCTCAAGGTAAAGAAGGATCAGAACATTAAGAAAAATTAGATTCTGGAGGGACCAAGGTTTTGGGGAAGTCTTTACTGATTTATAGATAGTTAGGTTTAAAAGCTAAATAAACAGGGCAAGATGGCAGCATAGAGAAGAGTGGAATTTAGTTAATCCATTGGAGCAACTAATAAACCAGGAACAACTAGTAAATAATCTGGAATAACTGCTGGGGGACAACAGTGACTGTCCACACATCATACATCTACCTGGACTAGGAGGAATGCCTGAGATCACAGCATGAAATCTGTAAGTAAAAACTGCATAACCACACTGGGTGACCCTTCCCTACATGGAAGGCTGAGCTGCAAAACCACTGTGGTAGAAAACACCACTCTATAAGCAAGTGAATATAGCTCAGCCTTGCTTCAACTGGGGTTTTAATTAACAAATGTGGACTGCTGAATATAAGCTGCAAACATAGTCAAACTGAGGCTTTTAGTGATGACTGACCCTAAAGAGCCAGAGGAGAACTGTCCAGGTTGTGGGAGCACAGAAGACCAGGTGTTATCTCTGGCCAACAGATGAAATGGGGGGGGGGGCAATGGACTGGGTCTGAAAGGGGGCTTTCTTTCCATTTTCCTCTCTCTCAACCTGAATGGCTTGGCAGAGAACTCCTCAGTCATTTTCAGTTCACAGAACTCTGTCTCAGACAGCAGTGGAGGAAATGGAGCCAGAGAGACAAAGAACCTATTCAAATGAAGAAGAAAACTCCCTAGTGGGTGTATCTTTCCTAAGAGAAAGGAGGTGGGGCCCAGCTCTACTACTGCTTTCCCTTCAGAACCAGACACCAGAGCCTGGGGGAAAACAGCCAAAAGAGAAACTAAAAGGGCCACAACTCCTTATACCAGTTAGGAACTTACAGCCTGACAGGTTCAACCTGCCAGGCAGGTTAAGAAGAGTACAGTGGCTAGAGACCTAACAGGAAAGTCTGTGAATTTCTAAGACACAACCACAGGGAGACTTGAAATGGAATATAACCCCATTCTAAGATCAGAACCTGTTCTGGTCTGGGAAAATCTGATTGAGGTAAACAAGGAAACCAGAGGCCTAGACAACAGTAAACTAATAACTTTGCTAGGAAAAATGAAGATATGGCCCAGTCAAAGGATCAAACTTCCACCTCAATCAAGATACAGTTGAAATATTGTTTCACTTTAATGAAACAATCTATTAAAGACTTTCAAAGAAATACACTAAATCAAATCAAAAACCAAATCAACAATTTCAGGGAAGAAATGCTAAAGAGTTGAAGGACATAAAGAAAACACAGAGCAAACATAAGGTAGAATTTGAAAGTCTGAAGAAACTACTGGCAGAATCTATGGAAATGAAAGGCAAAAACATAAGAGATGAAAAACACAATGGAGACATACAACAGCAGATCTCAAAAGGCAGAAGAAAACACTCAGGAACTGGAGAACAAGACAACCGAGGTCCTACATGCAAAAGAACAGATGAGGAAAAGAATGAAAAATATGAGAAACATCTGAAGGAATTGAATGACAACATGAGGTGCATGAATATATGTGTCATGGTTGTCCCAGAAGGAGGAGAGAAGGGAAAAGGGCAGAAACAATAATAGAGGAAATAATCAATGAAAATTTCCCATCTCTTATGAAAGACAAAATTACAGATCCAAGAAGCACAGTGTACCCCAAACAGAATAGATCTGAATAGACCTATGCCAAGACAATTAATAATCAGATATCAAACATCAAAGACAAAGAGAGAATCCTGAAAGCAGGAAGAGAAAAGTGATTCACTGCATATGGACGTTGTAAGACCATATGCAGATTTCTCAGTAGAAACCATGGAGGTAAGAAGGAAGTGGTGTGATATATTGAAGATACTGAGAGAGAAAAACCACCAACCAAGAATCCTATATCTGGAAAACTGTCCTTCAAATATGAGGGAGAGTTTAAAATATTCTCTGACAAACAGACAATGAGAGAATTTGTGAACAAATACCTGCACAAGAGGAAGTTCTAAACGGTGTACTACAGACAGATATGAAAAGACAGGAGGGAGAGGTGTGGAACATAATTTTGGGTGGTGGTATCATAGCAATTTAAGTACACTGAACAAAGATGACCGTGAGCATGGTTGAAGGAGGAAGATTAGGAGCACATTGGATGCCAGAAGGAAAGAGGAACGATTAAGACTGGGATTGTATAAGTCAGTGAAACCTAGAGTGCTCAACAATTGTGATAAAATGTTCAAATATGTTTTTACATGAGCAAGAACAAATGAATCTCAACCTTGCAAAGAGTTAAAAATATGGTGGTATTGGGGAAAAAATACAATGAATGCAAACTAGAGACTATAGTTAACAAATTCATTGCATTATGCTTCCTTTAACCTAACAAAGGCAATATACCAAAGCTAAATGTCTATAAGAGGAAGGCATAAGGTAGGGTTATGGGACTCGTGGCATTGGTGATGTTGTCTAACTCTTTTATTCTAATTAGGCTTATTTCTATTTTTCCTTTTGTTGCTTTTTAGCTGTCTTGTTTTATTTTTCCTTTCTTTTTCTTCTTCTTTTGTCTCTCTGACTTCTTTGACTCTTTCTCCTTCTTTGTGGAAGAAACGGAGATGTCCTTATATAAATAGTGATGATGGTTGTGAATGCATAAATACATGATTATAATAAATAATAAATAACTGGGATTTATGGAAGGAACATTATTTTAAAAGGAGAAGAGAAATCCACTTGGATAGCCAGAAGGAATGATGGAAAAAAATGGTAGTGGAAATGTGGAGATTAAATGCACATTCTCTCTCATGGCACCCTCCACCTTTCTTCACTATCTCCACTAGGAAGGAAGCCCCTCTCATTTTAGGGGCTAATGCAGCTGGCGACTTTAGTTCAATGTAATATTCTAAGTTTTAATCACATTTTACCACAGTCACCACTGGAAATTTTGACTAGATTTTTAAGAAAGCAGGCATATTCTGACCTTAATATAAGATTGGAGACATGATAACATATTCAAGAATAATGTAAGTGACATCAACTGTTCCCAAAATGAAACTTGGATCTTTACTCCTCCTCTTCCTTATTTTGGGGGTGATAGTGATGGATGACTTTGAGAATTAGGACCATTTTTATCATATAGATGTTTACCAGATATGATGGGGTGTCCATAGTTTAATGCCAGAATGACTTGAAAGTAAACCCTTGGATGCATGCAGAAAGAGTAGAAATGAGGATCCCTATAGAATGCAAGTCCTCATAGATATTAGTGACAAAGAAAGTACAATAGAGGACTCAATATGGTCATAAATTCCTTGGACAGTTAGCATCAATTACTGTGAGAAATGCCCTGGAATGCTTCCATCACATACCATGGTAGTAATATTTACTTTATTCTCAAGTATTACTATTGTCAACATATCCTTCTGCAAATTTCATGGGGTATTCAATTTCATGATGTCAGTGACAGAGAGCAACTGCAGCAGATACATGTAAAATAGTAATTTATTAGAATTTTGGGGGGAAAAAAGAAAAACAATTATACTATGTAGTTAATAGAGACACTGAGAAGGATGGAGAACTGGGCCCAGGTTTATGCATTCAATAAATTCTGCTGCTGAACTGGTCCAGCGAGGCACCTGTCTCATGCCATGAGCTGACTCTGCCATGTGCTCCACTGACATTGCTCCTGGGGGAGTCCAGATACTGCTCTGGGACCTTGGTCATGGTGCTATCGCTGCCCTCAGAAGCTTTTCACAAATTGGGATGAGGTGAACCCCCAGCTCCACCAGGACCTCTAACAGGGGAGAAGGTGAAGCCATATGTCACAGTACAACTTTCTGTGGTGTCAATTTTATAAGAATGTTTCATGTAAAGCCTTCACATTAAAATCCAAATACATAGAAAAGATGGGTAAATTTGTTGCTATTTCTGTGAGTAAATGACATGATTCAGAAGCAAGGTTTGCAGAACACAATCAGATTACAGTGCAGTAGAGGAAGACACATGTTTCTACAACTCATTGTAAAAAACAGAAATAATTTATCACTTATAAATAAATTAATTTATAATACTTTTATAGTAAATATATGTAAGGGATTTTTCAGCTATGTGGTGTCCCAGTCTTCAGACTCTAGAAATGGTGTGATCAGGTGGAAAAGGCCCAAAATTAGGAGTCAAGAGACGTAGTTTAATCCTCAGCTCTGCCATGAACTAGGCAAGTTGACCTGGGTTAAAACATTTCTGTCTTTGCCTCTAATTCCTCACATCAAAGGGCATGATACACCATTTCTAAAGACATTTTACATTTTACATCCAAAAAAATGATGAGGAATGTAGCTGAGTGGCCTCTCTTAGAACTGGAGATCATTAGTGAAATTACCAGAAGTCATGGGCTCGTGTGGTTACAAAGTTCACCTCTGATTTCACAGCAACGTTATTCTTATACTCACACTGTACTACTTGTTGTCTACAGGAGGGTACAATTGCAAAAAAATTGGATGGTAGAATTCGGTCATGAAAAGATTCTCTTTTATAAGAATAAATTAAATATCACATTTTAAACTTATAAGACAATACTAGGGTAAATAAGCAAAACACCATCATCTTTCAGTATTCTCATGAAACTTTCCTTTTGTGTATCTATATTAGTCAATTGCCTAGATTATGCTACAGCCTACATCTAATTTCCCCACAGCAACAAATGCTTGTCTTCCTCATATAAATGCCCAGAGCACCAGAAGAGTGCTCTGGTCCACACAAAGCTTTCAGCTTTTCCCCATTGAGTATGGTGTTAGCTGCTGCTTTTTCATATATTGCACTTACCATATTGAGAAATTTCCCTTCTATTCCTATCCTTTGAAGTGTTTTTCATCAAGAAAGGATTTTGACTTTTGTGAAGTGCCTTTTCTGCATTGATCAGAGTGATAATGAGGTTATTCTGCTTTTATTATTTAAGTGGTGAATTACATTAATTGATTTTCTTGTGTTGAACCAGCCTTGCATACCCAGAATAAATCCCACCCGGTCCTGGTGTATAATTCTTTTAATGTGCTGCTGGATTCAATTTGCATTTTGTTGAGGATTTTTACATTTATATTCATTAAAGAGATTGGTCCATAATTTTCTTTTTTTGGTATTATTTCTGTCTGATTTTGGTATTATGGGGATGTTTGTGTCATAGAGTGAGTTAGGTAGCTTTCCTGCTTCTTCAACTTTTTTGAAGAGATTGAGCAGGTTTGGTGTTAATTCTTTCTTGAATGTTTGGTAAAATTCATATGTGAAGCCATCTTATCCTGGACTTTCTTTTTCAAGAGCTTCTAAATGACTGACTAAATCTACTTACTTGTGATTGGTTTGTTGAGGTCATATACTTCTTCTCTAGGAAATGTTGGCTGTTTATGCTTTTCCAGGAAGTTGTCTGTTTCATCTAACTTTTCTAGATTTTATTAGCATATAGTTGCTCATAGTATCTTCTCATTATCTCTTTTATTTCTGCAGGGTCAGTAATTAAGTCTCCTTTCTCATTTCTGATGGTATTTATTTGCATCTGCTCTCACTCTCTCTCTCTCTCTCTCTCTCTTTGTTAGCCTAGCTAGGTCAATACATTTTATAGATTTTCTCAAGGACCAACTTCTGGTTTTGTTGATTCTCTCTATTGTTTTCCCGTTATCAATTTCATCTATTTCTGCTCTAATCTTTGTAATTTTGTTCCTTTTGTTTGCTTTGTGGTTAGTTTGCTGTGCTTTCTATTTTCTTCCTTGTCAAGATTTAATTCCTCAATATTTGCTTTCTCTTTTCTTTTAGAAAACATGTTTAGGGCAATAAATTTCCTCTCAGCACTGCCTTTGCTGCATCCCATAAGTTTTGATATCATGCTTTCTTTGTCATTTTCCTTGAGGTAATTATTAATTTATCTTGTAATTCCTTCCTTTATTCACTGGTTGTGTAAGAGGGTGCTGTTTAGCCTCCATATATTTGGTAATTTTATGATCTTCTGCTGTTATTTATTTCCAACTTCATTCCGCTATGGTCTGTGAAATTGTTTTGCATAATATCAATATTTTTAAATTTGTTGTGACTAGCATTGTGACCCAACATGTGGTCTTTCCTAGAAAATGTTTCATGAGCACTTGAGAAAAAAGTGTATCCTGCTGTTGTGGGCATAGCATTCTATAAATGTCTGCCAAGTCTTGTCCATTTATCATACAATTGAAGATCTCTTTTTTTATTGATCCTCTGCATAGATATTTTATCCATTGATGAGAGTGTTGCAGTAGAGTCCCCAGCTATTATTGTAGAGGTATCTACCTCTCCTTTAGGTGTTCTCAGTGATTTCCTAATGAGTTTTGGAGCACTCTGGCTTGGTGCATAAATACTTCTGATTGTTATGTTTTCTTTTTGAGTTGACCATGCTATTACTATATAGTGTCCTTCTACGTCTCTTTTAAATGTTTTGTTTTTGAAGACTAATTTGTCTGATATTAATGTAGCTGTTCCTGCTTTTTTCTGGTTATTCTTTGTCTGAAATATCTTTTTTCAACCTTTTGCTTTCATCCTGTATTTGTCCTTGTGTTTGAAATGAGTTTCTTGTAGACAGCATATAGAAGGATCCTGTTTTTTAATCCATTCTGCCATTCTATGCCTTTTTACTGGGGAATTTAATCCATTAATATTTAGTGTTATTACTAGAAGGACAGTAATTTCTTCTACCATTTTGTCTTTTGGATTTTATATGCCATATCTTATATTTTCCTCTCTTTCCTTTTACTCTTCCTCATAATCTTCATTTCTTTCATCTTCTCCAAAACTCTCTTTCCTTTTTTTTTTCCTCTCAGCCTTTAGCACTCCCTTTTGTATTTCTTGTAGCAGTGGTCTCTTATTCACACACTCTCTCAGTGTCTGTTTGGCTAATAATATTTTAATCTTTCCCTCCTTTTTGGAGGACAATTTTGCCAGATATAGAATTCTTGGTTGGCACTTTTTCTCTTTCAGTATGTTAAATATATCATACCACTGTCTTCTCACCTCCATGGTTTCTATAGAGAAATCTGTATATAGTCTTATCGAGCTTCCCTTGTATGTGATGGATTGCTTTTCTCTTGCTGCTTACAAAATTGTCTCTTTGTCTTTGACATTGGAAAATCTGATCTGTCAGTGTCTTGGAGTACATTAAGTGATGATCTATTCTGTTTGTGTATGCTGTATTTATGGAATGTATAATCTTCTGTCTTTCATAAGAATTTGAGAAATTTTCAGTGACTATTACTTCTATTATTCCTTCTGTCCATTTACCCCTCTCTTCTCCTTCTCTGATACCCATAAAATGTATATTCATGCTCTTCATGTGTCACTCAGCTCCTGAAGACACTGCTTGTATTTTTCCATTTTGTTCACCATCTGTTCTTTTGTGCATATGTATTTAAATATCTTGTCTTCCAGTTCCTTGATCCTTTCTTCTGCCTGTTCAAATCTACTGTTGCATCCATCCATTGTATTTTTAATCTCCTTCATTGTTCCTTTCATTCCCATAAGTTCTGCCATTTGTTTTTTAAAGTTTACAAATTTTTCTTTACTGCCATCTGGTGTCTTCTTTATACCCTTCATCTCTTTGCCATATCTTCCCACATCCCATTGAATTGATTTAGGAAATTTTTTGAGCATCTTTTAATTAGTTCTTCTGTCAGTTCATTGTATTGATATAGCATTAGTTACATCAACTACTGTATCTCTGTTGAACAATTAGTTTGTTCCTTTGGCTGGTCCATATTTTCATGTTTTGTAGTATGGCTTGTTATCTTAAGTTATCTAGGCATCTGATATTCTAGAATATTTTATTCTGGAGCTCATTTTCACTCTTTTATCTAGGGTTTTCTTGTCAGTTTGCTTTGTTCTTTAACCTTTGGTGTTCAGTTCAACTTATTCCAGATTTCTAACCTAAGTTCTATTTAGTTGATCAGAATTTTTCACCTGTTTTTCTGTTTCTTGCCCTTTCTCTATGTAGCCTTTTATTGAGAGGGTCTCCTCAGATATGGTAGACTCCAGTGAGGTTTTCCCAGTCTAGAGAGGCCCAGGTCTCAGGAGGAGGATGTGTATTTTTTCTGAAGATTAGACCCTACTGTGAAGCCCCTGAACTCAGTGCTTTTCCTATCCTGTCCAGCACATGGCACTTGCCTTCCTGCAGCAACCCTAACAGTGTGAGGAGGTGTGGTGCCTTTAGTTCTCCTGGTGACTCTGATCCTATAAGGGGAATGGCTGACTGAAGATGGTTTTTGAGTTCCAGACCCTGGGGTCTGAGTTACCAGAAGGAGGGCTGCCAGTTTAGCTGGATGTCCCCCCACTTTCCCAATCCTAGGAAATCCAGCTGCCTCACAGGGGTACTCTTTCCTCTACCTTCTCCACTCTGGGGCAACTCCTTCTTAATTCCTTCATCAGCCTGACTTTCCAGGTAAAGACTGGGGAGGAGACTTCCTTCAGAATTGAATCTGGGATTCAAAGAAGCTATGGGAACTCTGTCTCCCTCCAATACTAGCCTAGACCTTTATCTTGGGCTGTCTCATAGAAAATAACCACATATGTTAATTTAAATTTTAGAGCTGAATATGTTACTTTTAAATAAAAAAAAAGGAAAAAGGAAATAAAAGAAAAAAGGAAAAAAAATAAGTCCATTTTTCAATCATTTCTGCAGCATAGAAGTTTTTTCAGTGTTAGAGTATTTAAAGGTGTGCTTTTGGCTATTATCTGAATAATTACTCTCCAACTACTTTAATTCCACACTCACAAGACACACTTGAAGTGTAAAAAGATAAGGAGTTGTGAAAAAGGAGAAGGAACAAAATGTAGAAAAAATAAAAAGCATTTTTGAGACCAGGGAATGGATGCCCACTTTTATGTGCCCCCCTTCCCAAAGCACAGCCCTTCTCTAACACCCCCTGTTCCAAAAGTTAAATTAATTTGTTAATTAATTCTTCACTTGAGCCTGGGTTGATCCCCCTTCTAGCTCCCATCAGATTGTTTTCTGCTTTATTTTTCCTTTCAGGGATCCAGCTGCAAGATTGTCCATGGGTTCTGGGAAGGGAGGGTTTGCCAGACTTTTGGTCAGGAGAACTTACAAATTTTGCTGTAATCTCAGCTTTTCCACATGCTCCAAACTTGTGTATGACATGTGGCTGGTCACTGGAGACCCCCAAAACTCTGTTTCATACAGTTCCTGACTAACAAACAGCTGCCCTAGAGGAGAGACTAAATCCCACACCTCACCACTCTGCCATCTTTAGTTCATCCAGTTTTGACAAGAAAAATCTAAAACCTGTAATATCTGAATTATATTTAGTTACTTTCATAAAATAACAAATATCCTGTGGCAGTCCAGCTGTCATTGATAGTAGGGACAGATTATATATAATCAGGCAGCTATTGGGCTTAGTGTGAATGTTTTAGTTGACTCTTGAAGTGGGGCTGACAAAAACAGCATCAGGTATTTTACTAGCATCTTTTTTTTTTTTTTTTTTTTTTTTTTAATCATCATTTTATTGAGATATATTCACATACCACGCAGTCATACAAAACAAATTGTACTTTCGATTGTTTACAGTACCATTACATAGTTGTACATTCATCACCTAAATCAATCCCTGACACCTTCATTAGCACACACACAAAAATAACAAGAATAATAATTAGAGTGAAAAAGAGCAATTGAAGTAAAAAAGAACACTGGGTACCTTTGTCTGTTTGTTTCCTTCCCCTACTTTTCTACACATCCATCCATAAACTAGACAAAGTGGTGTTTGGTCCTTATGGCTTTCCCAATCCCATTGTCACCCCTCATAAGCTACATTTTATACAACTGTCTTCGAGATTCATGGGTTCTGGGTTGTAGTTTGATAGTTTCAGGTATCCACCACCAGCTACCCCAATTCTTTAGAACCTAAAAAGGGTTGTCTAAAGTGTGCATAAGAGTGCCCACCAGAGTGACCTCTCGGCTCCTTTTGGAATCTCTCTGCCACTGAAGCTTATTTCATTTCCTTTCACATCCCCCTTTTGGTCAAGAAGATGTTCTCCGTCCCACGGTGCCAGGTCTACATTCCTCCCTGGGAGTCATATTCCACGTTGCCAGGGAGATTCACTTCCCTGGGTGTCTGATCCCACGTAGGGGGGAGGGCAGTGATTTCACCTTTCAAGTTGGCTTAGCCAGAGAGAGAGGGCCACATCTGAGCAACAAAGAGGCATTCAGGAGGAGACTCTTAGGCACAAATATAGGGAGGCCTAGCCTCTCCTTTGCAGCAACCGTCTTCCCAAGGGTAAAACTTATGGTAGAGGGCTCAACCCATCAAACCACCAGTCCCCTATGTCTGTGGTCATGTTAGCAACCATGGAGGTGGGGTAGGCGAATACCCCTGCATTCTCCACAGGCTCCTCAAGGGGGCACTACATCTTTTTTTTTTTTTTTTTTTTTTTATTTTAACTTTCCCTTCTTTTTTCAAATCACCTGTATGAAAAAAAAAGTTAAAAAGAAAACAAACATACAATAAAAGAGCCTTTCAAAGAGACCATAGCAAGGGAGTAAGAAAAAGACAACTAACCTAGGATAACTGCTTAACTTCCAACATGTTCCTACTTTACCCCAAGAAAGTTACATAATATAGCAACATTTCAGTGAACTTGTTCCTACTACAACCATCAGAAATTAACAGACCATAGTCATTTCTGGGCATCCCCAGAACGTTAAATAGCCTATCTGTTCTTCCTGGATTATTGTTCCCCCTTCCTTAATTGCTCTCTACTGCTAGTTCCCCTACATTCTACATTATAAACCATTTGTTTTACATTTTTCAAAGTTCACATTAGTGGTAGCATATAATATTTCTCTTTTTGTGCCTGGCTTATTTCGCTCAGCATTATGTCTTCAAGGTTCATCCATGTTGTCATATGTTTCACCAGATCGTTCCTTCTTACTGCCGCGTAGTATTCCATCGTGTGTATATACCACATTTTATTTATCCACTCATCTGTTGAAGGACATTTGGGTTGTTTCCATCTCTTGGCAATTGTGAATAATGCTGCTATGAACATTGGCGTGCAGATATCTGTTCGTGTCACTGCTTTCCGATCTTCCGGGTATATACCGAGGAGTGCAATCGCTGGATCGAATGGTAGCTCTATATCTAGTTTTCTAAGGAACTGCCAGACTGACTTCCAGAGTGGCTGAACCATTATACAGTCCCACCAACAATGAATAAGAGTTCCAATTTCTCCACATCCCCTCCAGCATTTGTAGTTTCCTGTTTGTTTAATGGCAGCCATTCTAACCGGTGTTAGATGGTATCTCATTGTGGTCTTAATTTGCATCTCTCTAATAGCTAGTGAAGCTGAACATTTTTTCATGTGTTTCTTGGTCATTTGTATTTCCTCTTCAGAGAACTGTCTTTTCATATCTTTTGCCCATTTTATAATTGGGCTGTCTGTACTATTGTCATTGAGTTGTAGGATTTCTTTGTATATGCAAGATATCAGTCTTTTGTCAGATACATGGTTTCCAAAAATTTTTTCCCATTGAGTTGGCTGCCTCTTTACCTTTTTGAGAAATTCCTTTGAGGTGCAGAAACTTCTAAGCTTGAGGAGTTCCCATTTATCTATTTTCTCTTTTGTTGCTTGTGCTTTGGGTGTAAAGTCTAGGAAGTGGCCTCTTATACAAGGTCTTGAAGATGTTTTCCTACATTATCTTCTAGGAGTTTTATGGTACTTTCTTTTATATTGAGATCTTTGGTCCATTTTGAGTTAATTTTTGTGTAAGGGGTGAGGTAGGGGTCCTCTTTCATTCTTTTGGATATGGATATCCAACTCTCCCAGCCCCATTTGTTGAAAAGACCATTATGGCTCAGTTCGGTGACTTTGGGGGCCTTATCAAAGATCAGTCGGCCATAGATCTGAGGGTCTATCTCTGAATTCTCAATTCGATTCCATTGATCTATATGTCTATCTTTGTGCCAGTACCATGCTGTCTTGGCAACTGTGGCTTTATAATAAGCTTCAAAGTCAGGGAGTGTAAGTCCTCCCACTTCGTTTTTCTTTTTTAGAGTGTCTTTAGCAATTCGAGGCATCTTCCCTTTCCAAATAAATTTGATAACTAGCTTTTCCAAGTCTGCAAAGTAGGTTGTTGGAATTTTGATTGGGATTGCATTGAATCTGTAGATGAGTTTGGGTAGAATTGACATCTTAATGACATTTAGCCTTCCTATCCATGAACATGGAATATTTTTCCATCTTTTAAGGTCCCCTTCTATTTCTTTTAGTAGAGTTATGTAGTTTTCTTTGTATAGGTCTTTTACATCTTTGGTTAAGTTGATTCCTAGGTACTTGATTTTTTTAGTTGCTATTGAAAATGGTATCTTTTTCTTGAGTGTCTCTTCAGTTTGTTCATTTCTAGCATATAGAAACATTACTGACTTATGTGCATTAATCTTGTATCCCGCTACTTTGCTAAATTTGTTTATTAGCTCTAGTAGGTGTATCGTTGATTTCTCAGGGTTTTCTAGATATAAGATCATATCATCTGCAAACAATGACAGTTTTACTTCTTCTTTTCCAATTTGGATGCCTTTTATTTCTTTGTCTTGCCGGATTGCCCTGGCTAGCACTTCCAGCACAATGTTGAATAACAGTGGTGACAGCGGGCATCCTTGTCTTGTTCCTGATCTTAGAGGGAAGGCTTTCAGTCTCTCACCATTGAGTACTATGCTGGCTGTGGGTTTTTCATATATGCTCTTTATCATGTTGAGGAAGTTTCCTTCAATTCCTACCTTTTGAGGTGTTTTTATCAAAAAGGGATGTTGGATTTTGTCAAATGCTTTTTCAGCATCTATTGAGATGATCAATTGATTTTTCCCTTTCGAGTTTTTAATGTGTTGTAATACATTGATTGTTTTTCTGATGTTGAACCATCCTTGCATGCCTGGAATGAACCCCACTTGGTCATGGTGTATGATTTTTTTAATGTGTCTTTGGATTCGATTTGCAAGTATTTTGTTGAGGATTTTTGCATCTATATTCATTAGGGAGATTGGCCGGTAGTTTTCCTTTTTTGTAGCATCTTTGCCTGGTTTTGGTATTAGATTGATGTTAGCTTCATAAAATGAGTTAGGTAGTGTTCCATTTTTTTCAATGTTTTGAAAGAGTTTGAGTAAGATTGGTGTCAGTTCTTTCTGGAAAGTTTGGTAGAATTCCCCTGTGAAGCCATCTGGCCCTGGGCATTTATTTGTGGGAAGATTTTTGATGACTGATTGGATCTCTTTGCTTGTGATGGGTTGGTTGAGGTCTTCTATTTCTTCTCTGGTCAGTCTAGGTTGTTCATATGTTTCCAGGAAATTGTCCATTTCTTCTACATTATCCAGTTTGTTGCCATACAGTTGTTCATAATATCCTCTTATAATTTTTTTAATTTCTTCAGGATCTGCAGTTATGTCACCTTTTTCATTCATTATTTTGTTTATATGGGTCTTCTCTCTTTTTGATTTTGTCAGTCTAGCTAGGGGCTTGTCAATCTTGTTGATCTTCTCAAAGAACCAACTTTTGGTGATATTTATCCTTTCTATTGTTTTTTTGTTCTCTATGTCATTTATTTCTGCTTTAATCCTTGTTATTTCTTTTCTTCTACTTGGTTTAGGATTGGTTTGCTGTTCATTTTCTAGCTTCTTCAGTTGATCCATTAGTTCTTTGATTTGGCTCTTTCTTCCTTTTTAATATATGCGTTTAGTGCTATAAATTTCCCCCTTAGCACTGCTTTTGCTGCATCCCATAGGTTTTGGTATGTTGTGTTCTGATTTTCATTCGTCTCTATATATTTAGCAATTTCTCTTGCTATTTCTTCTTTAACCCACTGATTGTTTAGGAGTGTGTTGTTTAACCTCCAGGTATTTGTGAATTTTCTAAGTCTCTGATGGTTATTGACTTCTAATTGTATTCCATTGTGGTCAGAGAATGTGCTTTGAATGATTTCAATCTTTTTAAATTTATTGAGGCTTGTTTTATGTCCCAGCATATGATCTATTCTGGAGAAAGTTCCGTGAGCACTAGAAAAGTATGTGTATCCTGGTGATTTGGGATGTAATGTCCTGTAGATGTCTGTTAAATCTAATTCATTTATCAGATTGTTTAGGTTTTCAATTTCCTTATTGGTCTTCTGTCTGGTTGATCTATCTATAGGAGAGAGTGATGTGTTGAAGTCTCCCACAATTATTGTGGAAACATCAATTGCTTCCTTTAGTTTTGCCAATGTTTCTCTCATGTATTTTGTGGCACCTTGATTGGGTGCATAGACATTTACGATTGTTATTTCTTCTTGCTGAATTGCCCCTTTTATTAGTATGTAGTGGCCTTCTTTGTCTCTCAAAACATCCCTGCATTTGAAGTCTATTTTATCTGAGATTAATATTGCTACACCTGCTTTCTTTTGGCTGTAGCTTGCATGAAATATTTTTTTCCATCCTTTCACTTTCAATTTCTTTGTGTCCCTGTGTCTAAGATGAGTCTCTTGTATGCAACATATTGATGGTTCATTTTTTTTGATCCATTCTGCGAATCTATATCTTTTAATTGGGGAGTTTAATCCATTTACATTCAACGTTAAAACCGTGAAGGCATTTCTTGAATCGGCCATCTTATCCTTTGGATTATGTTTGCCATATTTTTCCCCTCTCTCTATTAATATCCTTTATTGTACCCATACCGAATCTCTTTAGTACTGAACCTTTCTCCAAGTCTCTCTGTCCTGTCTTTGTTTCTCTGTCTGTAGGGCTCCCTTTAGTATCTCCAGTAGGGCAGGTCTCTTATTAGCAAATTCTCTCAGCATTTCTTTGTCTGTGAAAAATTTAAGCTCTCCCTCAAATTTGAAGGAGAGCTTTGCTGGATAAAGTATTCTTGGCTGGAAATTCCTCTCTCTCAGAATTTTAAATATATCGTGCCATTGCCTTCTCGCCTCCATGGTGGCTGCTGAGTAGTCACTACTTAGTCTTATGCTGTTTCCTTTGTATGTGGTGAATTGCTTTTCTCTTGCTGCTTTCAGAACTTGCTCCTTCTCTTCTATGTTTGACAGTGTGATCAGTATATGTCTCGGAGTGGGTTTTTTTTGATTTATTCTATTTGGAGTTCGCTGAGCATTTATGATTTGTGTATTTATGTTGTTTAGAAGATTTGGGAAGTTTTCCCCAACAATTTCTTTGAATACTCTTCCTAGACCTTTATCCTTTTCTTCCCCTTCTGGGACACCAATGAGTCTTATATTCGGACGTTTCATATTATCTATCATATCCCTGAGGTCCATTTCGAGTTTTTCAATTTTTTTCCCCATTCTTTCTTTTATGCTTTCATTTTCCATTCTGTCATCTTCCAGGTCACTGATTCGTTGTTCAACTTCCTCTAGTCTTGTACTATGAGTGTCCAGAATCTTTTTAATTTGGTCAACAGTTTCTTTAATTTCCATAAGATCATCCATTTTTTTATTTAGTCTTGCAATGTCTTCTTTATGCTCTTCTAGGGTCTTCTTGATTTCCTTCATATCCCGTACTAGGGTCTCATTGTTCATCTTTAGTTCTTTGAGTAGCTGCTCTAGGTGTGTCTCTTCTGGTCTTTTGATTTGGGTGCTTGGGCTTGGGTTATCCATATCGTCTGGTTTTTTCATATGCTTTATAATTTTCTGTTGTTTTCGGCCTCGTGGCATTTGCTGTCCTTGATAGGGTTCTTTTAGGGTTTGTAGACCAGTTGAAGTCCTTATCTCTAATTTATCAGATCTACAGCTTCGTGGAGTACACTTTCTCTAACTAACCAGCAGGTGGCGTCCACGAGCCACCTGTTCTCCACAAGCCAGATCTCCCCTGCTTAGCCTTTTTGGTGAGTGGGGGAGTGAGTCTTGTGGGGCCCAATTGGTGTCCCAAGCTTGCGTGTGTAGTTGGTGTTGCCTGCCCTGTATGTGGGGCGTGTTTCTGGGCAGTCAGGGAGGGGGGGTGGCCCTAACAATCAAATCTCCCTGATGATCCTAGAGTTTTAAAGCTACTGCAATAGTCTAATCCTTCAGTTCAGTCCTGCCACAGTTTGTCTCTGCCACTGACCCACAAGTCTTTGGTATTGGCGTATGGCTCCTGAGACTTGCAAGTGGGCCCCTCTTCCAGGCTGTGCACCCCGGGTCCTCTGTTGAGGGATGACTGTGCTATGTCACAGGTGAGTGCCGTCCCCCCAGGGCAGTTCTGGGCTGCTGGGCTGTGTTGGGAGGCTCCCAGTCTGCTCAAATGATGGCTGAATGGGGCTCTGTTAATTCACACTGCTCCCCCTTCCCAGCTCTGGGACATTCAGCTGAGGTTGCAGGGAAGGCTAATGTCCACGCCCAGTTTTGTGGTGTGTGCCTGTTATTTGAAGCACTTCCGTCACACTGGGTTGTCTGGGGCAGCTCTGGGCTATGGGGCTGGCGATGGGCAGGAGTGTTTCCTGTCCACCAGGATGGTGGCTGTGAGCGGACACCCCCCTTTTCTTGGGAAGTTGTGTTGTTTAGTGAATTTTCTCAGCCACTGGATTATTGCCTTTTGTCTCAGAGCTCTCTTAGTTCTGCTCTTGACTTGACGTGCCCAAATTTCAATTCTTTGAAGCTTTCTGTATTGAGCTTCTTAGAGTAATTGTTTTAGAAAAAGCAAAAAGGATTTAAAAAAAAAAAAAAAAAAAAAAAAAAAAAACGGCCCTCCTCAGAGATCTAATGGGTTATTGAAATGCTAATAGACAAAGCAACCAGGGCCATTAAGGAAAGGTGCCCTGGGCAGAGAGATCAGCCTTGCTTCGGGATTTGCATATGCGCCTCAAGGCCTGATCTCCGCCCTTCCCCTTTCTGTGTTCACCAGAACTCCAAAAATCCTCTGCTTTTACTTTGGAGCTTCTCGTGTTGTTTTCCTTCTATGCCCGTCTCCTCTCTGCTGGGCTGGCTGCTCTCAGAGTCTCTGGTGTCTGGCCTCAGTCTATCTATGGTTGGAGTTTGAATCAGTAGAATGAGTTTCCGATGAGAGCAGCCACTGCAATTCTCCCTTCTCCTTCCTGGAGCTGACAGCCCCTCCTCCCCCGGGACTGAGCCTGGCAGGGAGGGGCGCGGGTCCCCTGGCCGCAAAAACTTACAGATTTCGCTGATCTCAGCAGTTCCACGTTTTCATGAGTGTTGTATGAAGTATGCCCAAAGACAGATTGCTCTGTGGTGTCCAGTCCACGCAGTTCCTGGCTTTTTACCTCACTAGCATCTTTTTGAACAATAAGAAGAACTTGATTTAACCAATCAAAATCTCCCCATTTCGTGGACTGCATACAATCAAGGGACATAAAGGCATAGAAAATTATTAAGTGGATTCTATGGACTGAATCTCCCCCCAACACATGTGAACATCTTAATTGCCATTCCCTAAGAAATCATAATTATTTGTAAACAGGGTCTTTGAAGATGTGATTTGTGAAGATGTGGCCAAATCGCATGAGGGTGGGCCCTAATCCAACATCACTGGTGTCCTTATAATAGGAAATTAGACACAGACACAGACAAATACTGGGGGTAGACCATGTGAAGATGCAGGGGGCAGACATAGAATTTCTGCCCCTACATGCATGGGAGCATCAAGGACTTCCTGACAAACACTAGAAGCTAGAAGAGACAAGGAAGGATTCTCCCTTACAGAGGAGCTGGGTTCTGCTGTCACCTTGACTTCTAGTTTGCAGAGCTGTGAGATGACAAATTTGCCTTCTCTTAAGACACCTGGTTTGTGGCTATGAAATAGCAGCCCTAGGCATCTAAGGTTTTGGAAGTCTAGGCAGCAACCTTTTTTCTCTCTTATTTTTTTTTGCTTCTCATTCATATTGACTTACTTGTTAGCTTATATGCCAAAAATCCCAGATTTCTCATTAGTTGTGAGGTTTCCTGAGGATTTAGGATGCATGTGCCCTCCTCCAGAGAAGCTTTTGACCAGGGCCTTACCTGTTGGGCTTCCTTAAAACACTTTCAAGTTGGGGAGTCCAGACAAAGTAGCGTCCAGCTGCTATTACCAATCCCAAACAAAAAGTCTTAAATAGTAGGAATTTGTCATCTCACAGTTTGAGTAGAAGAGAATATCAAAAATTGAGGCATCAGAAAGGCAAAGCTTCCTTCCTAAGGTCTGTAACATTCTGATGCTGGATGCAGACAATCCTTGGGGTTCCTTGTCTTGTGTCCCTGTCTCATGTCAGAAGGCAGTGTACTCTCCTCTCTCTTGTGGGTTCTCCTGACTTCCAGTTTACTGCTTTTCAACATGCCTTTCTCTCCATTTTCTGAGTCCAATTTCCTTGACTTATAAGAGCCTGAGCCATATAGCATTAAAGCACACACTTTCACAGTTTGGACCCACTTTAATAATGAAATCTTAAAAGTTTCTGTTTACAAATGGGTCCACACAGACAGGACCAAGGCCAAGAATGTGAACATGCCTTTTGTGGGGGACATAGTTGAATCCATGACAAGTCACACCTAGATCATGCAATGATTCCTGGCAAAGGCTGGTCCCAATCTGCACCATATCATGGAAATCTTGTTTGTAACAAACATAAAGCCTTCTTTTCAGTTCTTATCATGTACAGAAAGATAGACAACAGTTTTACTTTTGTTCATACTTACTTTGAGATATAAGCCCCTCTGACCCACAGCAGAAAGCAGGGTCCCTCAGAGTAACCCACCTCAGAAAAAGGCAGTGAATTGGTAATGTACAGGTTCTTCTTTTTTTTTAATTTTCCTTTTTACACTTTTCTTTTGTTGTCAAAATTAGCAGAAAACTTTGGACACTTATTTTATTTTGTTCATTTTACACATTATCTTTGAAGTCAGAGAAAACTAATTAATTTTTACAAATTAATCCCTCAATTTTTGAAGTTTTACAGCTAATCTAAGACTAATAAATTTCATTTAACCACCATTATCCCATGTGAAATAAGCATTCTTCAGTGAGATGGATTGTAGAGGAATTAATTATTATTTGTGGCAATAATACATGAAAGTAGTTATCTAAAGAAAAAAGGAAGTTAGAGTAGCAAATAACCTCCTGTGACATTTACCATAGATGCTTCAGTGGAAAACATAGTCCACGGAAGGAAAAGTAAGCAATGAAAATCACCTTCCACATGGGAAGTTTTTACTATGAAGATGAGGAATTCAATATTGGTAAGGTTCATACTTGGGAGATGATGAAAGTGAAGGAAGAAGACTGAAGGAAGACTGAATTAAGTTGGGAAATTTTTCAGCATTAAGGAGATACATTGAAAGGAGGATCAACTTTCAGGTTGTAAAACTTATTGGAAAGTCGGGGTGAGATGGCAGAGTGGTGAGGTGTAGGTTTTAGTTACTCCTCCAGGGCAGTTGGTAGGAAGCTAGGAACTGTGTGGACTGGACACCATGGGGCAATTTGACTTTGGGAATGCTTCATACAACACTCACAAATGTGAGGAACAGCTGAGATCAGTGATATATGTGAGTTCTCACAGCCAGAGAACCTGTGCCTCACCCTGCCAGGCTCAGTTCCATGGGAGAAAGGGCCATCAGTGCTGGCAGACAGGATGGAGAACTGCTCAGATTGAAAACTCAGACTGCTGACCCAAAACTCCAAACATAGATAGACTGAGGCCAGATATCAGAGAATCTGGGAGTAATCAGCCTGGTGGAAAGGAGACAGGGCTAGCAAAACAAAAACCAAATCAACAACAACAACAACAACAACAAAAACAAAACCAAAAACAGAGTTTTGGAGTTCCTGTGAACATAAAATGGAAAAGGGCAGGTCTCAAACAGAATCAGGCACATATGCAAATCCAGAGGGCAGGGATCCTTTTCTGAAGAACTGGTTTCTCTGCTTTCTTGATTGTTCCTTAATGGCCCTCAACTCATGTCTTAAAATTTCAATAACCCATTAGATCCACAAGGATTGTAAATAGCTCATGATGGGCCCTTCTTTTTCTTTTCCTTTTTTATCTTTTTTGTTTTTTCTAAAACAGTTATTCTAAGAAGCCCATTACAGAAAGCCCGAAACACTTGCAATTTGGGACCAGGGAAGAGCAGGGATAAGATAGCTTTGAGAGACAAAACAATAAGTCTAGAGGCAGCGAAAATTCACTTCACAACATATCTTCCCAAGAAAAAGGGGGCATAGCCAAGTTCCACTGGCAGCCCTCCTTTTGGGAACACAGATCCCAGGGGCTGGAATTCATAAACCAGCTTCAGTAAGCCGCACCCCAAACAGGGTCAGGGTCACTCAGAGAACTAAAGTCTCCATGCCTATTTACACTGGTGGGGAAACTGCATGATGGCAAGTGCCACCTGCTGGAAAGCATAGGGGAAGCATAGACTTTAAAGGCCTCACTGGAGGGTCTCTTGCTCAAGGAAACTCCATACCATCCTCCTGAGACCTGGGCCTCTCTGGATTGGGAAAAACTGAGTGGGTTTGACCATATCTGATGAGACAATCACACAAGAAGGCTACATAGATGCAGGACAAGAAACAGAAAACAAGATGTGAAAAACTCTGATCAAATAAACAGAATTTAAATTAAAGGTCTAGATTAGGCTAAACTGAACACCAAGGGTTAGAGAACAAAGCCAACCAACAAGAAAACCTTAGGTAAAAAAAGGGAAAACAAACTCCAGAATAAAGTGAGAAAGTCAGATGCCTAGACAGCTTAAAATAATGAGCCATACTAGGAAACATGAAAATATGGACCAGCCAAAGGAACAAACTAATAGTTCAAGACACAGGGGTTGAAGCAATTATTGCTAAATCAATTCAATGAACTGAAGGAATAACTAATTGGAGATATTCATACAAAGCTAAATCAATTCAAAAATCAAGTCAATGAATTGAGGGAAGACATAGCAAAAGAGATGACAGATATAAGGAGGACATGGGATGACCATAAGGAAGAATTCATAAACTTGAAAAAACAAATGGCAGAACTTATGAGAATGAAGGGCATAATGGAGGAGATTAAAAAGATAATGGAGAGATACAGCAGAAGTTTTTAACAGGCAGAAGAAAGGATCAGTGAATTGGAAGACCAGACATCTGAATTCACACAAATGAAAGAACAGATGGTGAAAAGTTAAAAAAAAATCTGAGCCAGGTCTTAGGGAGTTGAGTGACAACATGAAATGCACAAATATATGAGATGTGTGTGTCCCAGAAGAAGAGGGGGAAAGTGGCAGAAAAAATAATAGAATAAGTAGTCACTGAAAATTTCCCAACTGATTTAAGAAACAGAAACTTAGAGATTCAAGAAGTACAGTGTACCCTAAACAGAATAGATCCAAATAGACCTCCTCCAAGACACTTGCTGATCAGATTTTCCAATGTCAAAGACAAAGAGAGAATTCTGAAAGCAGCAAGAGAAAAACAATCCATCACATACAAGGGAACCTCCATAAGACTATGGATAGATTTCTCCACAGAAACCATGGAGATATTTAAGATACTGAAAGAGAAGAACTTCCAACCTAGAATTCTATATCCAGCAAAACTGTCCTTCAAATATGAGGGAGAGATTAAAATATTTCCAGAAAAACAGGCACTGAGAGTGTTCATGAATTAGAGAGTAGCACTACAGGAAATAATAAAGGGAGTGCTATAATCTTATAGGAAAAGACAGGAAAAAGAGGTTTGGAGAAGAGTGTAAAAATGAAAATTATCAGGAAGGATAGAAAGAGAAAGAGGAAAAAATAAGACATGACATATAAAATCAAAAGACAAAATGATTGAAGAAAGTACTGCCCTTACAGTAATAACACTAAATGTTAACGAATTAAACTCCCCAATACAAAGACATAGACTGGCAGAATGGATTAAAAAATAAGACCCGTCTATGTGCTTTCCAAAAGAAACTCACCTGAGACACAAGGATAAAAATAGGCTAAAAGAGAAAGGTTGGGAAAAGATATTTAACACAAACAGCAAACAGAAAGAAGTGGGAGTAGTTATATTAATATCAGAGAAAGTAGACTTCAGAAGTAAAACAATTAAAAAACCAAGGACACTACATTTTAATAAAAAGGTCAATTCATCAAAAAAACATAGCAATCATAAATATTTGTACACCAAATCAGAGTGCCCCAGAATTCATGAGGCAAGCACTGAGAACACTAAAAGTTGAAGTAGATAACTCCACAATAATATTTGTTGAGCTCATCAATGGATAGAACAACTACACAGAGGATCAACAAGGAAACAGAGATGTGGAATTAAATGATACATGAACTGGACTTGACAGACTTTTATAGAACACTACACCCCAGCAACATGAGGATACACATTTTTCTCAGGTGCTCTTGGAACAATCTCCAGGTTAGACCACATGCTAGGTCATTAAGCAAGTATCAACAAATTTTAATATACTGATATTACAAAAAAACACTATCTCAGCTCATAAGGGAATGAAGTTGTAAATAAATGACAGGCCAAAGATTATAAAATTCACAAATATGTGGAGACTGAACAACACACTCTTAGAAAACCTGTGGGTAAAGGAAGAAATGACACGAGAAATTAGTGAGTACCTTGAGGGAAATGACAATGAAAACACAGCATATCAAAACTAACTGGATGCAGCAAAGGCAGTGTTGAGAGGGAAATTTATTGCCATAAATGTCTATATTAAAAGAGAAGAGAGACAAATATTGAGGAATTAACTGTTCAACTGGAGGAACTAGAGAAAGAACAGCAAATAAACCCCAAAGGAAACAGAAGGAAAGAAATAACAATTTGAACAGAAATAAATGAAACTGAGGACAAGAAAACAATAGAGAGAATCAACTAAAACAGAAGATGATTCTTCAAGAAAATCAACAAAATTCATGGCATCCTAGCTAGGCTAACCAAAAAAAGAAAACTCTCTCTCTCTACACACACACACACACACACACACACACACACACACACACACACATATATATATATAAAGAGAGAAAGAAAGAAAGATTGAGTGAGAGAGAGCATATGAAAATATATGCAATCAGAAATGGGAAAGGAAACATAACTACTGATCCTGCAGAAATAAAGGAGATAATGAGAAGATTCTATGATCATCTATATGCTAACAAACTAGACAACTCACACAAAATAGACAGCTTCCTGTAAAAGCATAAACAACCAACATTGACCCGAGAAGAAGTAGACGACCTCATCAGAACAATCATAAGCAAAGTGATTGAGTCATTCACCAAAAAGCTCCTGAAAAAGAGAAGATGATACTAAATAAAAAGAAAATTATTGACCAATTTCTTTAATGAATATAGATGCAAAAATCCTCAACAAAATAAATGAAAGTAGAAACCAGAAGCATATTAAAAGAATTATACTCCACCACAAGAAAGTGGAGTTTATTCCAAATAGGCAAGGCTGGGTCAACACAAGAAATTCAATTAATGTACTACACCCCATCAATCAATTAAAGCAAAAGAACCATATGATCATCTTGATTGATGCAGAAAAGGCATTTGGCAGAAATCAGCATCCTTTCTTGATGAAATTCTTCAAAGGACAGGAACAGAAGGGAAATTTCTCAGCATACTAAAGGCAATATATGAAAAACCCACAGATATACACAACAGGGAGAGACTGAAATCTTTCCCTCTAAGAGCAGGAACAAGACAGGGATGCCCACTGTCACCATTGTTATTCAATGTCGTTCTGTAAGTTGAGCTAGACCAATTAGGCAAGAAAAAGAAATAAAAGACATCCAAATTGGAGAAGTAGGAAAACTTTCACTGTTTGCAGGTGACATGATTCTATATGTAGAAAGTCCAGAAAAATCTACAGCAAATCTTTTAGAGCTAATCAATGAATACAGCAAATGACAGGCTACAAGGTGAACATGCAAAAATATACAGTGTTATAATACACAAGTAATGTGCAACAAGAAGAATAAATTAAAAAAAAAATGCCATTTACAATAGCAACCAAAAGAATCAAGTATTTAGGAACAAACTTAACAAAGGCCACAGTGACCTGTACAAAGAAAACTATAAGAAACAACTAAAAGAAATAGAACAAGATCTAAAAAAAATGTAAGAATGTACCATGTTCATCGATTGGAAGACTAAATATAATTAAGGTGTCCATTCTACCAAAACTGATTTATAGATTCAATGCAATGCCAATTAAAGTCCCAACAACTTACTTTGCAGAAATACAAAAAGCAATGACCAAATTTATTTGGAAGGGCAAGGTGCCCTGAATAGCAAAAAATATCTTGATAAAAAGGAACGAAGTGGATGTCTCCCAGTACCTGACTTTGAAGCATATTACAAAGCTACACTTCTCAAAACAGCATGGTGCTGGCAAGAGGACAAATATACCAACAAATGGAATAAAATTGAGTGTTTGAAAATAGACTCTGGCATCTACAGGCAATTGATATTTGATAAGGCATCAAGCCAAAGTAACTGGGGTATAGCAGCCTCATCACCAAATTGTGTTTGGAGAACTGGAGATCCATTTCCAAAAGAATGAAAGAAGACTCCTAACTCACACCTTATACAAAAATTAACTCAAAGTGAATCAAATACTTAAACATAAATGCTAAGACCATAAGAATCTTAGAAGAAAGCATAGGGCAATATTTAAAGAGTTGTGATAAGATGTGGTTTTCTAAACCTTACACCAAAAGTGTGAGCAACCAAAGAACAAATAGGTGAATGAGATCTCCTCAAAATCAAACACTTTTGTACATGAAAGGACTTTGTTAAAAAAGTGAAAAGGCAGCCAACACAATAGGAGATGATATTTGGAAATCACATATCTGATAAAGGATTCATATCCCGAATATATTAAGCAATCCTACAAATCAACAACAAAAAGACAAACAACCCAATTTAAAAATGGGCAAAAGACATGGACAGACACTTTTCTGAAGAGGAAGAACAAATGGCTCAAAAACATATGAAAAATTGCTCAACTTAACTGGCTCAACTTACATTAGGGAAATGTAAATCACAGCCATAATGAGATATCATTTCACACCTACCTGAATGGCCATTATCCAAAATACAGAAAATTTCAGGTGCTGGAGAGGTTGTGCAGAAAGAGGCACACCTGTTCATTGCTGGTGGGAATGTAGAATGGTGCAACCACTCTGGAAGACAGTGTGGAGGTTCCTCAGGAAGCCATATGACCCAGCTATTCCACTGCTAGGTATATACTCAAAGGTACTGAAAATTAAGACACAAATAGACATTTGAATGCCCATGTTTATTGCAGCATTATTCACAATTGCCAAGAGATGGAAGCAGCCCAAATGTCCATCAATGGATGAGTGGATAAACTAAGTGTGGTATATACACATGATGGAATATTATGCAGCTGTAAGACAGAACAAATACATGGAACATACAATAACATGGATGAAGCTGGAGGACATTATCTTGAGTGAAGTTAACTGGAAACAAAGGACAAATCCTGTATGGTCTCTCTAATAAGAATTAACATTAGTGAGCAAACTTTGAGAGTTAAAAGCTGATAACATAGGCTGCTAGGAGATAGATAAAGGGTAGAGATCAGCTATTTGATCCTGAAGAATGACAGAATGTTCACCGGGATTGATTCTATGGATCCAGAAAAAGCATAATACTGTCTGATGGTATCACAATATTGTAAGTACAGTAAATAAAAATGTCTGTGAGTAAGGCTGAAAGAGGTGGGATAGGGGAATGTATGACACCAGAGATAAAGATTGATGTTAAAGACTGGGACTGTATAACTTGGCAAAAACTGGAGTGGCCAATGACTGTTATTAAATGTACAAATATAAAAATATTTTCGCAAATGGGAAAACAAATAAATGTCAACCATGCAAAGTCTTGAAAAAGGAAGCATATTTGGAACAAAAACATAATGAAGGAAAACTGGAGTCTATGGTCAACAGTAATATTGTAATATGCTTCCATTAAATGTAACAAAGGTGATATACCAAAGTTAAATGTGTATGAAAGGGGGATGTAAGGGAGGGATATGGGATTCTTGATAGTGGTGTTGTTTTCTGTCATTATTAATATATTGTATTGTATGACACTTTATTTTTCTTTTTATAATTGTCTTTTATTATTCACCAAAAAGAAAAACTCTTTCATAGTTATCAATATGTTCATGTGCTGACTCAGTGATAAATGTACAACTGTATGATGCTACTGTGAACAACTGATTGTACACTCTGGATAATTGTATGTTATGTTTATATATCTCTATAAAATTGTAGGAAAATATAAATAGTTGCAAAAGTGCTGGAGAAAAAAATCGAGAGAGGGATGTACCTATTTACTGCTGATGATGAGGCTGAATGGTGTGCCTTTCTGGAGGTCACTGTGACAAGAAACTAAGTATGTGGGGGCCATAAGGTCCTGTAACCTCATTATGGGGTATACACTTGGAAGATCTGAGAGCAGAGACATGAATGGACATTTGCACATTGGTTATTATGGAGACAGTATTCATGATTTACAGTAGGTAGAGGTGGCCTAAGGGTACACTGACAGAGGAACAGAATGGTGAACTATGGTGTATGATGTAATGGAATATTGAGAATCTATGAGAAGAAATGAAGTTGTGAGACACATAAGGAGGTGAATGCATACTGTAGACAGCATTTTGAATGAGGTACACCAGAAAAAAAGCAAACACTGTAACACCTCACAGATGTGGACTAACTGCAATGTGTAAACTCAGAATTGAATCTTAGAGCACTGCTAACAGGGAAATGATTATTGTAATGGTCCCTAGATTGTAAGCACTTACAGAAGTCAAATCTACTCCTGAATTGTAATGGCTGTCTCCAAACTCTGAGATGTCCATCCCTTGGTTTATAACCTGACTGGTGTCTGGAATATTGGGTATCTGTGGGATACCTTAAACTCAGAGCTAGAGCTTGGCAGATAGGAGTGTCAGTATTAACTCATACAGCAACTGTTAAAAAAAAAAGCTGAAGAAGAGCCCAGACTTCAGTTAGAGACAGGAATGTAGCAGATCTCATTAAGAGAGGGACAAATCAGGCCAAAGTGTAAAGGTTGAAACTGACTGTGTGTTAAAAGTCCTAGAGTCAGTTTGTTCAAACACCACAGTTACACAGAACTTTGAATAGGAAGTGAGATATGGTAGGTCTGTATAGGTTAAACTGAAATAGAAACACCTCCCAAAGTAATTTGAGTGGAGAATAAAAATATATATTTGGTCCCCCCCCCACCCCGAGGAGCTGTGGGAGGATGCAGAGGTGTTGGACTTCCTCATGTGGATTGTTGCTGATGTTCTCACAAACACTGGGGACTGACAGCAGGACATGTTGAGCCCTCTGTCTTGGATCTTGCACCTATGAATCTTGTTAATGTGAAGGAGAGGCTAAACCTGCTCATAATTATGCCTAAGTGTGTCCCCCTGAGTGCCTCTTTATTGCTCAGATGTGGCCATCTCTCTCTAATTAAGCCACATTACAGGTGATCTCACTTCCCTCCCCCCTACATGGGTCCTGACTCCCAGGGGTGTAAATCTTCCTGGCAATGCAGGATATGACTCTTGGGGATGAATCTGGATGTGGCACTGTAGGATTGAGAACATCTTCTTGACCAAAATGAAGATGCAGAATGAAACGAAATAAAATATCAGTGGCTGAGAGATTTCAAATGGAGTTGAGAGATCACTGTGATGGACATTTTTATGCATTATGTAGATAACATTTTTAGGTTTTAATGTATTGGAATAGCTATAAGTAAATATCGGAAACTACCAATCTCCAACCCAGTAGCCTTGATTTTTGAAGAAGATTGTAGAACAATGTAGATTACAGGGGGTGACATTGTGATTGTGAAAACCTTGTGGATCATACTCCCTTTATCCAGTATACAGATGGATGAGCAGATTAATGGGGACAAAACTAAATGAAAAATAGGGTGGTATTGAGGGGGATGTTTTGGGTGTTCTTCTGTATCTTTATTTTTTATTCTTATTCTGATTCTTTCTGGTATAAGGAAAATGTTCATAAATAGATTGGGGTGATGAATTCACAACTATATTATGGTACTGTGAACAGCTGATTGTGCACCACGGATGATTGAATGGCATGTGAATATATCTCAATAAAACTGAATTTAAAAAATAATATATATATGAGTAAAACCTATAAGCTTTACAACCTGTGATGTCCATTATAGTAGCTATTAGCCATGTGTAGCTATTTAAATTTAAATGGATTAAAATTAAACAAAATTAAAAATAAAACCAACAAATTGGGCCCTAAACCAGAGTGTCAGAGAAAGAAATTAATTGGACCATTCATTTTATCTGCCAATTCAAAACATGCAGATGTCAATCAAAAAATCGCATAAAAGATGTGGCTTCTCAGGCAGAATGAGGAAGCAAACAATTTCAGGACTCTGTGAGGAGGAAGCAGCTGGTGCTACTGGACTCACAGACCTACAGCCCCAGGGAGGAGGTTTTTGTTTGGGGCTGAAGCACTGTGGGAGGAGTGCTGTAATCTTGCTGACAGTAATAATGTCCCGCATCCTCAGGCTGGAAACTGCTGATGGTGAGAGTGAACTCTGTTCCTGAATAACTGCCAGTGAATCGGTCAGGGACCCCAGAGAACCGGTGGGATGCTTCACATGGATGAGCAGTTTAGGAGCCTGTCCAGGTTTCTGCTGGTACCAGGATACATCATCACTAACACCCTGGCTGGTCTTGCAGCTCATGGTGATGGTCTCTCCTGGAGACCCAGCCACAGAGACTGGAGACTGGGTCATCACGATGTCCCCACAGGCACCTGTAGTCAGAAAAGTACATAGGTCACACAATAAACCACAAATATATGAAATATATATCTAAATGAAGGTTTTCTTTTTATGTACCATATATAATCAGACCCATTTTAGATGAAACAGTTCACTGTACATGTTAAAAAATTTCTCCAACTTTATTAACATTCACCTGAGACCCAGAGCACCAGGAAGATGAGGAGTTGGGACTGTGACACCATCTTGCTCACCATCTGGTGCACTCAGGCCCCATCTCCAGGGAAACCCTATTAATAGAGTCTGAGCAGCCAGGCCAGTCCCCGAGGAGCCCATGCAAAGCACCAGAGAGCATAAAGGCAAACGTGCTTGTGCATGGGGTTGTGAACACATGTAATGGGAGGAAGGAAATACAAATATCGTTACCAGAGGATATGTGTTTCCATTCCTACAAAAGTCACAGAAATGAACTTAACACTATAATTTTCAGTAAACCAGCAAAATTGCCAAATAGTAAATATTTTATTGTGAATTGTACACTTCCAAATCTCCTGCAACCATCTTGATAATATAAAATTTTGAAACAGAATATGTGCATCCATAATATAAAAATCTGAAAGTAATTGAACCTTAAAAATATGGTGACAGAAAATATGTGCTATATAATCATATCATTGGATAAAATGAGGATATAGTGTGCAAATTATATGACCATAACACACTCTTCTGAATTTTAAATACGTATTTGAGGTTCCCCTTGTACATTTCAAAGGCACCTCAATGTGCCCAAATCTGGACCCCCGATATTTCCATCAATACAAATATTGTCTGGAAAAATGAGTATCCAGAGACCTACAATTCAACCTTGGCACTGCCCTTCAGATGAACCAGGTGCTCAAATCACAAATGAAAGGATTAGCAGAAGTAGGGAGCAACAGCCCCACCTTGTGGTAAATGGTAAAATAGCTTCAGCTCCCAAGGTCTCATAGAGCTGTTTATTCATTTATTCCTACTCAAAATCAATGATATTTATAGAACTATGAAAATAATATCATGGATACTTCTAGGCATAGGACATTAAGTTATGAACAATTAAAACAGAAGCCCTCACACTGAAAGCTTTAATTTTTCTGGGAGACACAGACAATAAACAAAGGACATTTCTGGAACCCAGCTATCCTGCTTCTCTGAAACTTCCCTCTGTAGCAAAGTCATTACCCAGGACAAGTGGACAATGTGTGTCCAGGTCCATTTCATGGGTCAATCCCTCACAATCTACAGAGTCAGAGGAAGAGAGAAAAAATTGGGGTACTTAAACAATTTTATGGGTTACAGAACTCTTGCTCTCCCATTATTTAAACCTTTCCTGGATAGAAACTGTCCTAAATCCCAAACAAATGTCCATGGATGTGGAGTGTCCTAATGTATGTATTTTTCCAATTTTGCTTAATAACAACTTTATTTTTCCATAGTTTGTCTCCTTATGAACCCATCATCTTATATGAGGGCTCCTTACCAGGATTCAGGAATTGTGTGGTACAGACCTATGTCAGCCAAGAAGATATTTCTACTTGGTCAAAAGTCAACTATATTCCTTGTCCACCACATCTTTGGGTTTAGAATATGTCAATACTTTCTTCAGATTTGTTTTCATCCCCCATGTGTTATTTTTCATACTCTTCCATGAACTTATACTTAATATACATTCTTAAGTGTACTTACTTAAAATAAATTTACACTTCCTAAATGATAGGATTCCTGCTTTAATACAAAAGAATCTCCTTGCCAAGCCTACAAACTTTAAGGAATATGAAACAGTTATGGAGGACAAGATGATACCCATGATGTGTCATGCAGGGTGACTGGGTCACAAGGGACCCATAAAAATGGGATATGTAATGTCCTCTTTGAGGAGGGACAGTTGACCTCATGCATGAATAAAGTAGGAAGTCAGTGTGCAGAGCTCAGGGAAGAGCACCTCAGAAAGTGAACAAGGCCTGAGAGAAGATGGTCTTGGATGGTTATGAAAGACAAATGAAACTATGAAAAGGAGACAATGTCATCATCCTAGGGAATGATTAAGTTTGGATGAAAGCTTGGGAATTAGATTACCTGCAGTGAGAAGCATGGAAGGATAGTTAGGATTATGTTATAGTAGATACTTCTGAGGTAATTTTATTAGCATTAACAATGTCAGAAAGTGGAAAGTTTGGAAGCTATTTCCTTTTCTTTGCCAGCTGTGAAACTAGTTCTTCTATCCTCTCCTTCCCTTAAATTATGGATTTTTAAAAGTGAAATTGCCCAAACCCTCTTCATTGAGAAAGACACAAATGAGGTCAATGATCTTTGGTAAAGGACAAAAAAGATATTGTGGTAAGTAGAATTCTCAGAGGGCACTGAAGAGCCCTGGCTGCTGGTATATGCACAATTTCTTCCAGTGTTCAGACACTAATTCAGGTTCTGCTCAGAAGAGATTTTGCACATATAAAGAAATCTGTTTACATTAAGAAAAGATATTATCCAAGAAGTTCAGATCTTTTCAAAGGAGCCCTTTACACCTTGTTGTACTGATCAGAGGCAAAGAACTCAGTAAGATTCTGATATAAGGATTTCACCCAGCTGGAAATATCTGATGTTGTCTATGGAGGTCTAAGGAGCCATGTGGCAAGGAACGAGGACAATGTCTTATGTCCATTTTACCCATAAATGATTTCCTGACGTGTTATGATCCTGATATCCACAGGATCATGGCAGAATATTGTGCTCTGAAAACACTAGTAAGAACAGTATTAGTTTTGAATATGCTCAGGATCTGTCCAATATTTGAATACTTACTTGATGTTCTCCAACAACTGAAGAAATTCTGGGCAGGGCTCTATGTAAGAGAGGGAGTGATCTGTGGACATCTCAAGAACCCTGAATGACACTGCTATCAGCACATTTGCCAAAGAGCCCAAAATGTTTCAAATTCTCAAATACAGATGTCTCTTTCAACATAGGAAAAAAAGGAATATTTGTATTTCTATCTTGGTCTAAAAAAATAAAATGCCTTATTCTCCCCATTATTTAAAAATTTATGATTCTAACTACTTTCTAAATGAAATTTAGATAAAATTCAACAGGTCATCCCGTTAGATATTCACTTTGCACAGCTCACACTACCCCATGCCCTTATGTGGGAAAACTCAACACAAGTTTTCCTGTTGCAGACTTATCATCAGCTGGAGCAAGTCATAAGGGTTGATTCACACACAGACAGCTTTACCATGCATCAGGGTTCTCAAACAATTGTAGGGGGTATATGGGAATCACATTCCCCACTGAAGTTTCAGCACCCCAATGAAGGTGCCCCAATACTTTTTTGATGAACAAGTGTATGTGATGAGTTAGCAAATTGTTAATATAGAGGAAAAAACTAATTAATGTTGAAATAATGAGAGCTGTTGACAAACTGTTAGAATACTGATGTATAGAATAAAACATCATGTTATTCAGTTCAAATGGTAGCATTTCATCAGCAGTGACCATGGTTTTCTTCTGTAGAGGTCACCCAATATTTCTGTTATGGATTCATGAAAACCAAATGCATGATGTTGTCCTGTATTGGATCTGGAACAGGAAAAGAAAATTAGAAAAAATGGTTAAATCAAAAACAAATTTGCTGTGCAGTTAATATTATTGTACCAGTGTTCAACTCTTAGTTTGACAACTGAACCATGAGTATATAAGATGTTACCATTGGGGGAAATTGGTGAGGGGATTATAGGACACGCTGTACTATTTATTCAACATTTCTGTAAATCTAAAATTTTTCCAAAATACTTATTTTAAAAACACATGGAAGTGTTCTCAGAAGAGCTGAGTGATATTTGGGTGTTACAAGTTAGTAATGCCTTAGAGGAGTAATGTACAATAACCCTACCCAAAAACAGAACCCATCTGGAGTAACAATAGCTCTTGCTCTAACTTTCAGCACCTGATTTTGTGACTGAAAGCTGGACACTACTTGCAAAATGTGCTTCTTTGCCACCTGATTTTCCTCTCCTTATTATTCCATTTGGTCCAAATATATACCCCTTATACAAACCAGGATATGTGTCCCCTTGGGTGGAAACAAAAGTTTTCCTAGAGATACATGGGCAAGAAGTGCTTTAGTGCAATTAATTTTTAGATCTTTAATTTCTGCTGATACTCTTCCTTAAATGGATCAGTCCAAGAACAGTCAAGTTGTGCTGCTGACAACTTTCCCTCCTCCAAGTACACAGTCACCCTTTCCTGTCTTAAAGAAAAAAAATCTACTACTCATGTCACTGTAGGCCTTTCCCTGGGGTTCAAAACCTCTGAAACACCAAATTAAGGGATTGTTACTCTCCCACTAGGGTCAACATTAGGAAAGTGGATGACTCTAGAGAATGGCAACATTCAGGTAGAGCCCAATGTTTTGCATTCAACAAAACTGCAGGAAGATTCAATTGAAATGTCAGACCAAATATCCCAGGATGCAATTATGGAATGTCAGAATTAAAGTATTGTTTGTGTCCTCATTCTTTATACTTTTTTCTTCCTGTCTTCTGTTAATATCTAGCTGGTTGAAAGCTTTCCTTTCATTAATTGCAATTAACTATATGTGGCAAGCTTGAGTTTTTGTCACTTGTTACAAAAATTGGATTAAAGATTTCCAACTGATTTTGAATAATATTTTAAAAAAATTTATGAAATTTCTTTACAGAATTTTGTTAGAATTTAAAACACCTAGGTCTCTTTTGTACTTTTTCAAAGGCTCAAAATTTATAATAATTGAATTTAAATGACAGCAAAGAGAAAAGGTATCGACTGGATGACTTTCTTTTTTTTCATTATCAGCATTCTGCTATTCACTATTCAGTTACTCTGTATGTTCATGTAGGTTTATAATCATGTATGATTAAATGAATTTAGCATGTATATAAAGTTTTTTTTTTGTAAATGTCAACCACCAGAGTTTGTTTTTTTTTTTTAAGTTTCTAGAATAGCAGAGGTTGCTTGGATACAATTATGAAGAAGTATTTTCCAATTCCAATAAAAGAAAATGTCTTCACCTTTCATTTCCTAACTTGTTAAGAATATTGCTTTTACCATCATAATTTGCTTTACCAAAGTCTGTCTTATCACCACAAAAAAGGATCAGTTGTCTTGAATGTTGTTCTTTTAACTGAATTTACAATGGTAGTAACAATAGTAGACATTTCCCATCAGCAGGTTGAAATTCCATAAGTTTTTCTTAGACACTAAAAATTGGATGAAGAAAAATAGAATCAGCATTGGAACTGAAGTGTTTTCTAATGGAAGCATCTTAGGTCAATAAGCAAAATAGATATCAATAAACTCTCTGAAAAAATATTCTTCTGTTAATGGAGCCAAGCAAAAGAATGCTGTCACACTACATTTCAAAAGAAACATGGAATGAAAGAGAAGCAAAGTAATTCAGAATTTCTGGGTACACTCATACAGCTGTGCATCCATCACACTTAATTTTTGTTCAATTTTTAGAAACTTTTCATTACCCCAGACAAGAAATAAAGTGAAAGATGAAAAAAGAAAAACAGAAAAGGAAACTCTAATCCTCCCCTATCCCTAACCAACCCCCCTCAATTGTTGACTCGTAGTATTGATATAGTACATTTGTTACTGTTTATGAAAAAATGTTGAAATTCTACTAACTGTAGTATATAGTTTGTAATAGGTATATAGTTCTTCCCTATATGCCGCTCTATTATTAACTTCTAATTGTATTGTCATACATTTGTTCTGGTTCATGGAAGCGATTTCTAGTATTTGTACAGTTGATCATGGACATTGCCCACCATAGGATTCAATTTCATACATTCCCATCTTTTGACCTCCAACTTTCCTTCTGGTGACATATATGACTCTGAGATTCCCCTTTTCACCTCATTCACACCCCATTTGGTGCTGTTGGTTATTCTCACATCTTGCCACCACCACTCCTGTTCATTTCCAAACATTTAAGTTCATCCTAATTGAACATTCTGCTCATACTAAGCAACCACTCCCCATTCTTAAGCCTCGTCCTATATCTTGGTACCTTATATGTCATGTCTATGAGTTTACATATTATAATTAATTCCTATCAGTGAGACCTTGCAATAATTGTCCTAATGTGTCTGCTTATTTCACTCAGTATATTGCCCTCAAGGTTTTGCCATCAACCCATTTTTTTAAATATGTTTTTTTTTCACTCACCATACATTCCATCCCAATAAAATAATTGATGGTTCTCTGCATGGTCATACATTTATGTGTTCATCAACTCCACCACTATCTATATAAGGGCATCTACATTTCTTCCACAAGGCAGGAGGGAGAGTCAAAGAAGATAGAGAGGCAAAAGAAAGAGGAAAAAAAATGACAGCTAGGAAGCAGCAAAAGGAAAAATAACCTTAAATCAAAGTAGAAAAAGGAATCAGACAATTCCACCAATGGCAAGTGTCTGACATGCCTCCCCTATCCCCCCCCATCTGCATTTACCTTGGTATCTCACCTTTGTTACATTAGAGGAAGCATAATACAATGATTCTATTAGTTACAGTCTCTAGTTCATGCTGATTGCATCCCTCCCCCAGTGCCTCCCCATTTTTAACACCTTGCAAGGTTGACATTTGCTTGTTCTCCCTCGTAAAAGAACATATTTGTACATTTTATCACAATTGTTGAATACTCTAGATTTCACCAAGTTACACAGTCCCAGTCGTTATCTTTCCTCCTTTCTTGTGGTGTCTCACATGCTCCCCACCTTCCTCTCTCAACCGTATTCATAGTTATCTTTGTTCAGTTACTTACATTGTTGTGCTACCATCTCCCAAACTTGTGTTCCAAACCACGCACTCCTGTCTTCTATCACCGTGTTGTGCTCCCTTTACTAATTCCTGTAGGGCAGGTGTCTTGTTCACAAAGTCTCTCATTGTCTGTTTGTCAGAAAATATTTTGAGCTCTCCCTCATATTTGAAGGACAGCTTTGATGGATATAGGATTCTTGGTTGGTGGTTTTTCTCTTTCAGTATCTTAAATATATCACCCCACTTCCTTCTTGCCTCCATGGTTTCTGCTGAGAGATCCGCACATAGTCTTATGAAGCTTCCTTTGTATGTAATGGATAGCTTTTCTCTTGCTGCTTTCAGGATTCTCTCTTTGTCTTTGACATTTGATAATCTGATTATTAAGTGTCTTGGCATAGGCCTATTCATATCTCTTCTGTTTGGAGTATGCTGCGCTTCTTGGATCTGTAATTTTATGTCTTTCATAAGAGATGGGAAATTTTCATTGATTATTTCCTCTATTATTGCTTCTGCCCTCTTTCCCTTCTTTACTCCTTCTGGGACACCAATGATACATACACACTTGTACTTTGTTTCATCCTTGAGTTCCCGGAGATGTTGCTCACATTTTTTCTTTCTTTTCTCCATCTGCTCCTTTGCGTGTAGGCTTTCAGGTGTTTCGTTCTCCAGTTCCTGAGTGTTTTCTTCTGCCTCTTGAGATCTGTTGTTGTATGTTTCCACTGTGTCTTTCATCTCTTGTGTTGTGCCTTTCATTTCCATAGATTCTACTAGTTGTTTCTTTGAACTTTTGATTTCTGCCATATATATGCCCAGTGTTTCCTTTACAGCCTCTATCTCTTTTGCAATATCTTCTCTAAACTTTTTGAATTGATTTAGCATTAGTTGTTTAAATTCCTGTATCTCAGTTGAAGTGTACATTTGTTCCTTTGACTGGGCCATAACTTTGTTTTTCTTAGTGTAGGTTGTAATTTTCTGTTGTCTAGGCATGGTTTCCTTTGTTATCCAAATCAGGTTTTCCCAGACCAGAACAGGCTCAGGTCCCAGAGGGAAGAAGTATTCAGTATCTGGTTTCCCTGAGGGTGTGTCTTAGAAAATTGCTCCACCCTTTGATGCCTTGGGTCACTGTGCTTTCCTGCCCAGCAGGTGATGCCTGTTAGCCTATAATTCTTGACCCCTTTCCTCCTAGAGAAGACAGACCCCCCAGGTGGAGGTCATTAGCGTTTCAATGGTCTTGCTCTCTGCTTGTGCTGTCTCCACTCTTCCCAGAGTCACAGCCCTGGAAACTGAATATGACTGGGGCTTTCTCCACTGAGCCAAAAAACAAACAGATAATCCCTTTCAGACCCAGTCCAAGACGAGCCTCTGGCTCTCCAAGGTCAGTCATCACCCAAAGCCTCTGTCTGTTTTTTTGGGATGCATACCTGTAGTGAGCAGTTCACACTTGCTACTTAAAACCCCAGTTGGAGCTCAGCTGAGCTGTATTCGCTTTCTGGGAGAGAGCTTCTCTCTGGCACCACGAGGATTTTCAGCTCGGGCTGTGGGGGAGGGGGTCTCACGACTTGGATCCGCAGGTTTTACTGACAGATTTTATGCTGTGTTCTCAGGCATTCCTCACAATTCAGGTTGGTGTATCATGAGTGGATGGTCTTGTTTGTCCCCCCGCAGTTATTCTGGATTATTTACTAGTTGTTTCTGGTTTTTTGTAGTTGTTCTAGGGGGACTACTTAGCTTACACTCCTCTCTATGCCACCATCTTGCCCCGCCTCCTCTAAATTCATGTGATTTTAAATTTGTTTTGGACAAGTGCTCTTAAAAAAATGCTTCCCTGTGAAATTGATGCTAGTATCCTTTCTCTAATTAAAGTGTGTTCTGATTTTCATGTGGTCAGCACTCATGCCAAATGATAAATTAAAAAAAAAAAACAGTTTTGTACAAATTATACAATTATCTCCTATTTATAGCCAAAAAAATTGAGTAGTTAATTTTTCATAAAGCATTCATTTTTAGTTTGATATAATTACTGCCCAAAATTTTGCTTGTGAAATAAAACACTTTTACAAACAATGAAAGGGACAAAATTTACACCATGCACTGAATAACAAAACCACTTTAGATGTAGACTTTACACTGTCCTCTATGCTCCCATGACAGGAATCCTGAGCCCCTTGTCAACCAAATATACAATTAACTGACCTATAATATCCAATGTTTCCCACTGTTCACACCAAGGTCAACTTGGCACAATTGTGCCTCAAGGAGGACTCAGCACAGACCAAAGCACAATTAGTCATTGATCCAATAGACTGGAGGGACAGATGCAGCAAATATTTCACCCATCACCAACTGACCAGGAGGGGATAGCTGTCTTAAGATGAAAAGACAGAGGTTCAGGAAATGCAAGATGGGTTACTGCAGGTTTCTATTGAATATAACCATAGGTTAGATTAACAGCTCAAGTCACTAAACATGGATTTCCTACACTAAGTCCATAAAAGAAAATGGGAGTAAACAAAAATGATTAATAAAAGATCATTGCAACCATCAGGATTTCTTCAAATTCAGTTATTAATGACACCTTATTACACAATTAAAATCTGGGACAGTTGTTGAACTGTACACTACACTACAACTTATCTAAAATCAGATCTTTTCAGTCAAGCTGAAGAGATAACAATAACCAACATAAGAATGAACTCACATACTGAAAGGTTTATACAAGTTCACACATTCAAGGAAGGGCCTCTCTGTTTCCCAGATTTGCTGCATATCAGAATCATGTTGTAAACTTTTGAATATATGAATCTTAAACCACAGCTGGGGATCTGTTTTTCCCAAAATCACAAGATTTTTCTTGTCTATCCTGTCTGCACAAGTAGTGAAATGTGAAGGTTTCTCTATTAAAAGCCCAAAATCAATGGAGAAAGTATAATTTCCAATGATTGTTCAGAAACAAGTTGAAATACAAAATATATTTTCAAAATCAATAATGTTCTGTTACACAAGTTGCAAGCTACATAAGGCTATACAAAGAAGAGGATTATTAATATGCATATTTCCACATCAGCAGTCCAATGACACCAGGAGTAATAATAATACCAATTTCATAAGCTTTTTCATAAGGATTAAATGAGGTGTGTAAAGTACAGCCTATTGTTCATTATAATAATCCTAATATTAAAGTCATCCCAACTTGGCTAAGGATTGATAAAAGGACCATTTCAGTGAGAAATTCAAGATCTGTGGCTGACTTCATTGTGAAGCTGGTGAAAAGCAAGACAGGGCAGATAATTCAGGAGAAAACACACACCAAATAGAAGTTAGGTCAGAAAATAGAGGAATTTGATGTTGGAGGACATACTTTAATTATGATAAAAATTCAGGATGTAACAGACTGAGAAGAAAGAGCCACTTATGCAGCATGGAAATGCTGGCAGTGCCCAAGTGTGACTGAGGTGCCAGGACTGATGGAAGCATTTTATGTGTATTGACTCACGGTTGTCAACAATCCTACAAAATATATGCAATGATTATATCCAGTGTACATATGAGAAGACCTAGCCACAGCGTACTCAAGTATCTTAATTTCCCAGAGCAAGGAAATGACAGAAGAGTAAAATCCAAAATTCATACATGTGAATCAAAATCACAAAGCTGTAATCATTTGTAGATAGTTCATTTTAGAGAGTTGGAAAAAGTTTTTTTGAAGGAGTATGAATAAGAGATATGACTTTCCATCTTTTTTGTTGTTTCTTTGTTTACAGAGGAAAAGGGAGGATTGAGAAAAGATGAGATCAGAGTTCAAAAAAGTTAAATCAGAAGATATTGAACAGAAAGGCCTTGCTGGAAATAGGGTCCAGTAGGGAGGGAGAGAAGGAGATGAGTAGTCTAGGGTCAGTGGTGGGGATTTTCAACCTGAAAATGGCAGTATTACATTTTGGAAAACTGCCAGATGTAGAGGACAATATCAGAGACCAGTGGAAGGGAAGGAGATGGAGAATGAGTTAAAATAAGAAAGTTTAATGTCAGAAACTTAGGGATGTGTTTGCTGATTCATCACAGTATAAATCTCACTGGCTCCTATAAACCAGTGGGTGGACCTGTGGCTTTACTTACTTCAATGAGTTGTGTTATGTGTATGGAACATGCAGCCAATGTTCTTGACTATGTTCCTGACAACATAAGGAACACAGAAGGTTCTGGTGGTCAGAATAATATGCCCCAAACATATTCACAACCTAATCCTGGAGCCTGTGAATATATTACCATAGATGGCAAAATGGAGTTTGAAGATGCCACTAAGAGTGCAGACCATGAGATGTGGAGATTGTCCTGGATAATGCAGCTGGACCCAATCTAATCACATGAGTCCATAAAAGCAAAGTACTTTTTCCTGCTCTGGCCAGAGGGTGATAGTGAGTATAGAAGGTCAGAGAGTTCCAAGGTTGATGAGTATGAAGATACTGAAATGAGCCAAAAGCCAAGCAATGTCTGGGTTTCTAGGAGCTAGAAAAAAGGATTTGGATTCTCCCCTGAGGGTACCAGAGGGGAATGAGCCTTGTTGTTGTCTGAATTTTAGGCTAATGAGACCCAATTTGTAGCAATAATCTGCAGAATTGTAAAGTGAAAATTCCCCATGTTTAAGTCACTAAGTTCATGGGAAGTTCTTCCAGGAGCAATAGGAAACTAATGTAGAGATGTTTACAGCATTTTCTTACATCACCTTCCTCAAAAGGGGATCAAAATGACAATAAATCACTAATTGATTCCTGAGTCTTGAAAATGCTCCCCAAAATAATTCAGGAGGCACAGACTTCCAGGAGGAAAATGGGTAATACCAGGCAGTGTGGGCAGGAAGCAGCTGCTGCTGCAGAGACTCTGACACGTAGCTTCAGGGAAGAGGTCTGTGTTTTGGCTGCAGAACTGTGGAAGGAGAGCTATTATATTTCTCACTGTAAAAATCCACTACATCTGCCACCTGGAACCTGCTGATGCTGAGAGTAAAATCAAAGGCCCACTGCCACTGAATTGATCTGAACCCCAGATGCAATGGGGGATGCCCAGTAGATGAACACTTTAGGGATCTTCCCTGGTTTCTGTCGGTACCAAGACAAATAGTAATTCTGGTTGGAGCAGGATACAACACTCTTGATGGACTTGCAGTTGAAGGTGACACACAGCCCTGCACCCACAGCCAGGGAGACTAGAGGCTCAGTCATCACAATGACCCCCTGGCACCAGCAATCAGAATAAACAATTACCATACATGCATGGATTATATCAACAAATTCAAAAACATATTATTGACAATGTTTTCCTTGTGGTATTACCTGCCACATTGACTCTATTTTACACAATAGTGTCTATACTGGAAATAACTATTAGTTCAGGCAACATCTAAAATCATTTTTCCTAAGCACAAAGCTATAAATCTGGTTGAATTTAGGTGTTTTAACAACATTCAATGGAGGCCCATACAAGAAAATCAGGCAGAGCTGCATCTGTCCTATCATATTTCTTTCCTGGTCCCACCAGTTATATCTCAGTTCACATTGCAGCAGAACAAGCCTATTTGTAAAGCTCTGAGCAGCTTGCCAAATGCCTGAGGGGCCTATGCAAAGCACACTGTGATGATGGGGGTCAGATACATAGACTGGGGCATGTGAATGTATATAATGCAAAGGAAGAGCTAAAAATATCATCACAGAAAATGTGAAGTTTTCTCTACTAAAAGCCCAAAATCAATGGAAAAAGTATAATTTCCAATGAAAGTTCAGAAACAGTTGAAATACAAAATATATTTTCAAAATCAATAATGTTCTACTACACAAGTTGCAAACAACACAAGGCTATACAAAGAAGAGGATCATTAATATGAATATTTCCTGAAAAACATTCTGGATTAATAAAAAGATTTTGGGTTTCCTGTAACCAACAAATATTGTAGTACTAATAAGGATTTGTTGGGAGCATACAATAATCATTATAATGGAGAAATAGTCAAAGAATTATTTCCCTTATAAGAGATTATTTATCAAGGGGTGAATTTGGGAATGAAAGGCAATAATTGATAAGTGCCACCAACATTAAGAGGAATTGACTTTAAATCTTCTGCAAATGGCCTAAAATATACATTTAAAAATTGAGGTTTTTATGTGCACTTCAAGTTTGTAAAACTTAAAACATCTGATAATATAACAAGCTGGTTGGGGCATGTAGCACCAAAGAACTCACACTATAATGATGCATGAACGTAAGTACATACTTCTGCTGGATATATGTCTATGGACATGGGAATGAATACAACAGTCTGAGGAATAGTGAGATACGGTCTAGTGAAGATCCAAATACTTTTACTCTATGAGAGGGCAATTCCATTTAGAGGCATATTCCCTGAAGATATGTGTTCTTAGGTGCCCCAGAGTAAACAAATAGGAATTTTCAAAGCAATCTTCTTAATCATAAATGCCAAAAGAGAGAAAAAAAGTGAATGTACATCAATGGTAGATTTAATAGGTGATGTCATCAGCATGGTGATGTAAACAGCTACTGAAAACCTCTCACCAGAGATTCTCTGAAAAAAAGTACAATTCTCCCTTGTTCTGAACTCCAGAGGAAGGTAAAGACTGGAGAAAGATCCCAAATGTTGAATCAAGGAAAAGAGAAAATATCAGGTATGAAACATCTGTCCCAGCACAGCTGGTGCTCTCCTCTCTATGTCACTCAGTCCCACACAGCTCAGGGAGTGTCCAGAGGCAAAGACCATGATGCCTTTCAATTCCCAATGTGAGCAAAGACTATACAATCTCACAGCACTGATCACCACCTATATGCAGAGAGAAAGATGAAGTCCACAGGGACCCACAACTGGACTCAAACCACTGGGAAGGAGGGAATACAAAGGGCAGCAAGGAAGAGTTTCAAAATGGAGGATCAGGAAGGGAACAAAATCATCCATAAAAACTGCAAGTAGCCAGGCAGAATCTACCCAAATCAACTCTTTGGGAATAGCAGAGGACATTTCAAGGCCAGGTCAGTGAGGGGTGAAGACTCAGGAAAACATGGACAGAGACAGTGTTTCCAGCCATGGGTCCTTGTGCCTATCTACCAACTTTGAGGAAAAGAGCAGCAGGAGGCCTGATCCTTGTCTGGGTGACAGACTGGGGCTGCAGACTGGGGCTGCTGGGGGAATTGCCCACACCAAGTAAAGCGGGGCACACAGCCCCATCTTATACCAGATATTGCCCAGCAATGTGAGAGCACAGGAAACCCACAGTTTTCATTTCACCAATCACACACTTCTGGGGCTCCAGGAAACAAACAGCTTCTGAGGACAATTAAGTCAGAGAACAGTCTCACCTTCTGGAAGGCTGGAAAGTGCAGGGGAACTGCAGGGCTTCTTGGAGCCACTTCAGACCCTGTAATAGGTCCATTGTAGCTGGAATACACTGACAGCACAAGTACCTGGCTCTGTTTCATCTGAGCAATACACATGAAAGAACAGTCAAAGAACTGCCCTAATACAAAGGCAAAACTAAATCCTAGACAAGAGAGAGAAATCAACCTTCAGAATAGACCCATCAAGATAATCAGATGACCAGAGATCAGCAATCAATCACAAGGCATACTAAAACTGAAGAAGAAATGCTCAGTCTAAGGAAAGTAGGTATAAAGAGATAAAGGATATTAAGAATGATCTAGAAGAGCATAAAAGGAATTAGAAGGAAGATGCAGAAAAATAATAGATAACGTAGAAATAAGTCACTGTAGATGAAATTTAACATATAGTGGAGACACACAACAGAAGATTTGAAGAGACAGAAGAATTACCAACCTAGAAGGCTGTTCAAATGAATTTGTACACACCAAAGAATAAATGGAGAAAGAATGTAAACATTTAAGCTGGGTCTCAGGGAAAATACTGAGAACACAAAGTGAACAAATATTCACATCCTGGGTGTCCCAGAAGGAGAAGAGAAGGGAAAAGGGACAGGAAAGATATTCAAAACAATAATGGCTGAAAATTTCCCACCCCATAAAAGTTACAGAAAAATGCAAACTCAATAAACCCAACATGCTCCAAACAGAATAGATCCAAAAAGACCCACTCCATGACACATAGTAATCAGACTGTGAAATGCTAAAGAGAAGGGGAAATTTCTGGAAGCAGAAATATAAAAGTGATTCACTACACACAAAGAAATCCAAATAAGAAACCCTGTTGATTTCTCCTCAGACACCTGTGAGTTGAGAACTAAGTGGTAAAATATATTTAAGATAATGAAAGAGAAAAAATTGCCAGCCAAGAATTCTCTATCCAGCAAAGCTATCCTTCAAACACAGGTGTAGTTTAAAATATTCACAGATAAACAGTAGCTAAGAGATTTTAAGAAGAGACTGAACCTATGAGAACTATCAAAGGGATTCCTGCTGGATGAAAAGAAAAGACAGGAAAGATATTTCTGGAGGATGGTAGAGAATTGAAGAGTACTAGTAAAGCTAACTTAAAGGATAAAAAGAGAGAGTGAAAAAAATATTTATCTGACAAATTAAAACCAAAGTATAACTTGGTTGGATCAAGAACTGCTTTTCCAGTAATGAATTTTAATGTTAATGGATTAAACTCATGAATCAAGACACATATTGGCACAACAGATAAAACATATGACCCCTCTCTATGCTATTTACAGGAGACTCATCTTGGACCCCAAAATCCAAATAGGTTGAAAGTGAGCGGATGAAAAATATATTGTACACAATTAGCAGCCAAAAGGAAGCTGGTGTTGGTACACCAATATCAATCAATATGGATTTTAAATGCAAAAATGTCATAAGAGAAAAAAGAAGGACATTATAAAGTAATCAGAGGGGCCATTCAACAAAAAGACACAACAATCATAAATATCTATGCTCCTAATGGAGTTTTCCCAATGTATATGAGGCAAACAATGGAAAAACTGAATGGAGTAATAGAAGACTCTAACATAATAGTGGGAGACTTCAGCACACTACCATCTCCAGTAGATAGAACCATTTCCAGAGGAAGAAAAAAGAAACAGAGAACCAAAATAGCATGACAGATGAAATAGAACTAACAGACATGCATAGAACACTGCATTCAAAAAAAGCAGAATACACTTTCTTCTCTAGAGCCATGGAGAATTCTCCAGGAAAGACCATATATGGGGCACAAAACAGGACTTAATAAATTTTGAATGATTGAAATTATACAAACTATTTTATCTGATCTAATGGAGTGAAGCTGGAAAACAGTAATAAATGGAGAACCAGGAAATACACAAATATATGGAAGGTAAACAAGATCCTAACCAATCAGTGGGTTAAAAAGAAATTTCAAGGGAAATCAGCAAATATTTTGAGATGAATGAAATAAAACAATGGACAAAACTTATGGGATGCAGTGAAGGCAGTCTGAGAGGGAAATTTATACCCCCAACTTACATCAAAAAGGTGGAGAGAGCTAAAATCAATGATCTAATTGAACACTTGGAGAAACTGGAGAATGAGCAGCAAACTAATGCCACAGCAAGCAGAAAAGAAGAAATAAAAAAAAGATTAGACAAGTTATTAATGAAACAGACAATAAAAATCAAGATAGAGGGTCAATAAAACTAAAAGTTGGTCTTTGAGAAGATCAGTAAAATCAACAAACCCTCTAGTAGACTGTGAAAGACAAAAAGAGAGAAGCTGCAAGTAAATAAAAACAAAAATGAGTGGGGCTGCATTGCCATGGGCCCTGAATAAAAAAAGTGATTATTGTTAACAGCTGTATGCCAATAAGATAGACAAATTTAGAAGAAATTGACAACTTGTCACAAATACACAAACAACCTACTCTGATTCAAGATGAAATAGAACACAACAAATCAATCACAAAAAAAAAGAGATCAAATCAATCACCAAAATCCTACCAACAAAGAAAAGGCCAGGACAGACAGGCTTAACAGGTGAGTTTACCAAGCATTTCAGAAGAATCAATAAAATTTGTACTAAAAATATTCAAAAAATTGAAGAAGTGGGAACCCTACCTAACTCATTATAAGAATCCAGTATCACCCTAATACCAAAGCTCAATAAAGAAACTACAAGAAATGAAATGTTTAAAGCAATCTCTCTAATGAATATAAATATAAAAATCCTCACTGAAATATTTGAAAATTGAGTCCAATGGCAGATTAAAAGAATTATACACCACAATCAAATGGGTTTTGTTCCAAGTAGGCAAGAGTAGAGCAACGTAGGAAGATCAATTAACCATAAGACACTACATTAACATATCAAAAGGGAAAAATCAGAAGATCATCTCTATCTATTTAGAAAAGATACTTGACAAAATTCATACCTTCTATGAAAAACATATGAGAAGGGATATAAAGAAGGGATATGGGATTCTCAGTAGTGGTGTTGCTATCTAACCCTACTATTATACTGTGTTGATGGTATTTTAGTTTTCTTTTTTATTATCTTTTTTGTTATTCATTACAAAAACTTTTTTTCTCATAGGAATCAATATGTTTGAGTGCTGAATGTGGTGATATATCCACAACTGTATGATGGTACCATGTGCAACTGATTGTACACTGTGGATAATTTTATGGTTTCTGAATATAGCTCCATAAAATTGTATGGAAAAATATAAACAGGGATAAAAGTGCTGGAGAAGACATGGAGAGAGGGATGTATGAATATATTGTTGGCTGGGGGCAGAATGGTATCACCTTTCTGGAGCACAGCAGGGTGGTACCAAAAGAAGCTAAGTACGTGGGGGCCATAATTTTCTGCAGTGTCATAAGGGGACATATACTTAGAGGATCTGAGAGCAGGGAAATGAATGGACATTTGCACACTTGTGTTTATAGAGACAGTATGTATGATTTGCAATGGGTGGAGGTGGTCTAAGGGTACATCGATTGAGGAACAGAATGGTAAACAATTGTTGTGTCCATACAATGGAATATTGAGCAACTGCAAGAAGGGGTGAAGCTGTGAGACCTGAAAGAAGGTAAATGGATCGATCCTGTATGCAGCATTTTGAGTGAAGTATGCCAGAAAAAAAGGCAAAAACTATAATGCCTCACCAATATGGACTTACTACAATGTGTAAACTCAGAATTGAACCTTGGAACACAGCTTACCAGGGGAAATCTTATTGAAACTGTCCCTAGATTGTAAGCTCTTATAGCAGTCACATCTATTTCTGAATTGTAATCCCTGTCTCCAGATTCCAAGATGCTGATCCCTTTGTGTATAACCTGATTGATCTCTGGAACTTCGGTATCTGTGTAACACCTGAAACTCAGAGCTAGAACACAGCAGATATTAATGTCAGTATTAGCATGAATAGAAACAGTTTAAAAAGCTGAAAAAGAGTCCAGACTTCAACTAGAGATATGAATGAAGCATATGTGGTTAGTACAAGGGCAAATTGGGCCAAAGGGTAAAGGACAATACTGACTGTGTTTTAAAACTTCAAATTCCATGTGAGAACAAGGTAAAAGATGTTTAGTTTGTGTAAGATCTATATTTCATTAACAATTTATCTCATACCATTTGTTCAAATACAGCAATTACATGGAACTTTTAATAGGAAGTGAGACCTGGTGAATTTGTATAGGATAGTGTGAAACAGTGACACATCCCAAAGCAATTTGGACAGAGAATCAAAATATATATGCAGAGCCCCCTTAATGAGCTGGGAGAAAATGCAGAGGTTTTCAGCTACCTCACTTGGATTATTGCTGATGTTCTCACAAACATTGAGGACTACATGTTTTGTGTGACAAACGCTCTATCATGGCACCTTCCCTTATAAAGCTTGTTACTGCAAAGGAAAGGCTAAACCTGCTTATAATTGTCTGCCCCTGAGTACCTCTTTGTTTAGCTCAGATGTGGCCCTCTCTATCTAGCTAAGCCAAAGTGTCAGGTGAAGTCACTGCTCTCCCCTCTACATGGGATCTGACTCCCAGGGGTGTAAATCTCCCTGGCAATGTGGGATATGACTTCTGGTGATGAAATGGTCCTGACATCTTGGCATTGAGAACATCTTGACCAAAAGGGGCATGCAAAATGAAACAATAAAATGTTTCAGTGGCTGAGAGATTCCAAAGGAGTTGAGTGGTCACTCTGGTGGCATTCTTATGCACTATATAGAGAACCATTTTTAGGTTTTAATGCATTGGAATAGCTAGAAATAAATACCTGAAGCTATCAAACTGCAACCCAGTAGACTTTACTCCTGAAGACAATTGTATAGCAATGTAGCTTACAAGGGGTGACAGTGTGACTATGAAATGTTTGTGGATCACAGTCCTTTTATCCAGTGTATGGATGGATGACTAGAAAAATGGGGACAAAGAACTAAATGGAAAGTAGGGTGAGGGGGATGATTTAGGTGTTCTTTTTACTTTTATTTTTTATTCTAATTTTTACTTTTTCTGGTACAAGGAAAATGTTCAAAGTATAGATTGGGGTGATAAATGCACAACTATATGATGATACTGTGATTGTATACTTTGGATGATTGTATGATATGTGAATATATCTCAATAAAATTGAATTAAAAAAATCTTTCCCTCCATGATTGGGAATAAGACAAGAATGCTCACTGTCACCACTGTTACACAACATTTTTCTGGAAGTTCTTGAAATTCTAGAAGTTCTACCTAGAGCAACAAGGCAAGAAAAATAAACAAAAATTTGTAAATTGGAAAGGAAGAATTAAAACTACCACAATTTCAGATGGCATGATCCTATATTTGGAAAATCCTGAAAAAATTACCAAAAAGCTGCTAGACCTAATAAACTAGTTCAGTAAAGTGGAAGGAGAGAAGATCAAAATGCAAAAGTCAGTTGCATTTTGCATTTCTACACTAGTAACAAGATATGCAAGGAGGTGTTCAAGAATAAAAACCTTCAATAGTAACTAAAATAATCAAATATTTAGGAATCAACTTAACAAAGAATATAAAGGGCATGTATGCCCAAAACTGCAAAACATACTAAAAGAAATGGAAGAAGACCAAAATAAGTGGAAAGAGATTCCATCTTCATGGATTGGAAGGCTAAATGTCATTAAGATGTCAATTCTACTCAATTGATCTACAGAATCAATGCAATACAAATCAAAATTTCAACAACCCATATTATGGAATTGGAAAATCTAGTTATCAAATATATTTGGATGGTAAAACACCATCAAATAGCCAAAAACACCTTGAAAATAAAGAATGAAGTGGTAGAAATCAAATTTCCTGTCTTGAAATCATATTATAAGGCCACAGGGATAAAAAGAGCATGGTACTGGCATATGGATGATTGATCAATTAAGTCACATTGAGATTAAAAACATAGACCCTCAGATGTATGGTCAATTGATTTTCAACAATGCTCCCAAGTCCAGTCAACTGGGACAGAAGAGTCTCTTCAATAAATGGTGTTGGGAGAATTAGATGTGCACATCCAAAAGAATTAAAGTGGACACCTTCCTCACTCCCTATATAAAAATGAAGACAAAGTGGGTCAAAGACCTAAATATAAGACTCAGGACCATAAGACTCCTTGAAGAAAATACAGAGAAACATCTTCAAATTGAGTGAAGGGGTAGCTTCTTAAACCTTACAACCCCCAAGCAAAAGCAACAAAAGTAAAACCAGATAAATGGGAAATCCTCAAAATTGAATACTTCTGCATTTCAGAGAACTTGTTCATAAGGATGAAAAGGTAGCCAACTCAATGGGAGAAAATATTGGAAATGACACATCTGATAAAGTTTTTATAACTACAGTATATAAAGAAATCCTGTAACTCAAAAATCAAAAGAAAAACAACCCAATTTAACAATAGGCAAAAGACATGAATAGGCTTTTTCCAAAGATGAATAATAAATGGCTAAAAAGCACATGAAAAGATGTTCATATTCAATAGCTATTAGGGAAATGCAAATCAAAACCATAAGGAGACATCATCTAACACCCATTAGAATGGCCACTATTAATAAGAACAGGAACTATAAGTGTTGGAGAGGATGTGAAAAAACAGGAAGATTTATTCACTGCTAGTAGGAATATAAGATGGTACAGCCCCTGTGGAAGAGAGGTTATTTGTTCCTCAGAAAACTAAATATAGGGTTGTGCTACAGCCCAGAAATCCTGCTACTCAGTATACACAGATCTGAAAGCAGGGACACATACAGTCATTACACACCTATGTACACAGCAGCATTATTGACAAATGGGATACGATGGAAACAACACAGCTGTCCATCAACTGATAAATGGTTAATCAAGATATTGAATATACGTACAATGGAATATTTTTCAGAAATAAAAAGAAGCAATGTTCTGATACTTGAGACATGATTGATATACCTTGAAGACATCACATTGAGTGAAATAAGACAGATACAAAAAGATCAATATTGTATAATCTCACTGATATGAATGAATTAGAATAAGCAAACACATGGAAATGAACTCTACAATGTAGGTTACCACTGGACACAGTGTGTATAGGGAATAGGAAGTAAGACTTGAAATGAAAAAGTTTCCTGTTTGGAAAATAGAAATGTTTTGGTAATGGCAATGGTAGCACAATATTGTGAAAGTAATTAAGCACACTAAAATATACATCTGAGTGTGGTTTAAAGGGAAAATATTATCCAGTAACCGTTCCACATCATTACTTACCCCATTGCAGCTTTGATATAACACTGGTCAGTAAAAAACATTAAATGGGAATTTGGTGGTAGTTTTCCAGAAGCTGCAAAATGTCTCCTTTGGTTGGCCACCATTGCAGTGTTAATGGGTCAACCATAAGCCATATCAAGAAAAAAGGGAGGCAATCCATGAAGCCTTTGCTGCAACTACACCAACAACTGAAAAGCATTTGCAAGAACCACAAGATCTGCATCTCTCTCACATAGAAAATGCAACTTTCTTTTGGGTACAGAATTGCTATAAAACAGGCATTCCAGTAGACTGTTGCATCTTAGAGAAAAGACTGTCCTTATATATTTTCTGAAAGGAAAATGAAGTTCTGCCTTTTAGACTTTCAGGCCAGCAAAGTCTGGTTTGATACACACACACACACACACACACACACACACACACACACATATATTAAAGTCTTACAGTATGCAGTGTAAAATAATGGGAGAGGCACTGTCTGCTGATCATAAGGCAGCTATGGAGTGTCATTAAACACAGAATAAACTGATTGAAGACTTTTTTTCTGTTACAGTTGGAGGGACAAAAAAATTTATGTGAATTTTCCAGATTAATGGGGTGCTGAACCCCACACCCCCCCCCATATGGAAGGGATAACTGTGTTGTTTTTATGGTAACAGAGTAAAAATGTAAATAAGAACATGGAAATGTACTACAGAAACATAGAACCCAGAGTTACACCATGGAATATAATTAATAATACAATTATAAAATTGTGCTTTAATTTTGTAATGCATATTTCATCCCAAATCAAGGTACCAATAATAATGTGGTATATTTAAATCCTGTATTAATGCTTGACTGTTCTGTAAGCCCACAAATTATTTAATAAAAAATTACAAAAGTTACCATTCTTTATACGGCAAATTTGCAAAAGTCTGAGAAAGCCCTTCCTTATTGACTTCATACCTACATCTTCAACCTCATGCTTTGCATTTCTCAAGTATTTTTTCATTGATGCCTATATCCCTTACCAATAATGATCCTGAGAGCAGGGTTCATTGGTTACCAACATTACTGTAACCCTCGGACACAGAAGATAACCTGGTATGTAGTAGGTTCTCAATAATTATGTGTGTCTTAAATGCATGAATGAAAAGACGAATAAATGAAGAAAAATATCAAATCTATCCACTTTTTTTACAAAAATAATACAAGCATGAGCAATACCCTAAAAAGGGTGATTTTTTGGCAACTCCAAAACTATTTTAATTTTCAATTGAACTGTGAACAAATTTATACAGTAATAAATATTCCAAGGAAAGAAATTTTGATGAAAATTGAATGCTGCTAAATATGTCAAATTTTTCCTTTGTCAAAACTTCTAAATGCCAACAACAAAAACCAACTTGTCTAATCTATGCAGAAAATGAAAAGACCGAGTGTATTTCACATTGTTAACAAATTTGGTTGAAAATTTGGGGAACATGGTACAGAAAATGTCATGCGAGTTTGATGGCATTAATGGAAGCTAAGACAAACCACAGGAAGAGATTTTATTTGATTGCACTTGCCACTATGGATGAATGGTAGACAGTTTTTTCAAACCACCAATGCAAGGCTAGAGTCATGGGGCATTGGACATTGGAAGACTCTTCTGCAGCCATTCTGGATATATTTCTGTTTGCTAACATTGTAGACAACAGAGCTAAGAATTAGGACAATGTTCTTATGTATTATTTTCATAAATGTTTTATCACTAATATATTTCTGTCTCTAGCAATAGTACTGAAGATGTGGAAATATAATTATATTCATTTTCCTACATCAGATGGGCCAAAACAATAATTGTCATCTGCCCACATAGTCAAAACTTAAATAGGAAAAGACTGGCCTATAAGATTTTTAACCACCATTCTGTGATCTAAGAATTTCACCTCCATCCTCCTCATTTCATTGCAGAACCAAGTCTTAGCCATCACCCTAGATCAGGCCTTATGATTTGAGCCTGGAAAATGAAGCTATTTGTGGGAATTCAAGCCTTAGAAATATCACGCAAAATATAAGCTGCAAGAAGAATGCACCATCCCAGATCCTCAGACTCGAGCTCTTCTGTGTTCCTCATGAAGGAACATTTGCGAACTTGGAGATGGAGTTTTTCCTCCATACCAATCTTCCCAATCAGTTGATCCATGATAAACCAATGGGAGTTCCATGATAAACCTTACAAGGAGCATATACCTGGCCATATGTCATTATGAGCGACTGTGTTTCAGATACAATTTTGTTTCTTTTTCCCCCAAGTTGAACTACATCTCTCTATCATTCCTTGTATCATTTCCTCACCAATATTAAAAGTTTGAACAAATCATACCTTCTTATTATTGCCTTCCTTGACCAACAGTGATATGCCAATTGCAAACTGCCAACAAATTTTAAACCCTCATACTATCTATGTATTTTGCAGTGAGACTTTGTGACTTCTCCCTTAGAGAACTATGGGTCTACTTGCACATCTTTTGAATATAAGCTGATATCATGGATTGCTTTGCTAGGTACAATGCTGCAAAAACACATTGTGCCATGACATAATTGAGAATTCAGATTCAGGAAAATGTATGAGTTTTTCTTTCCTTTTTATATCCTTGAAATAGCCATCAAAACAAGTTGGAGTTAGTCTTCCAGGTGCTGAGAGACATATGACCCAGTCAAACATAGGCCCAGCTGATGGCCAGGTAACAGTCACCTGAAGGAAGTTGTGAAGACATTTAAGTTTAGATCAGCCAGTCCTCAGTAGGTGGTCCAGATACTGTACACCCAAGATCAAGCCCAGCCAAATGAGTCTAGTCTGCCCATATTATAAGAGTGCACAATTAACCAAAATCTCAACAAGTTTTTGTCATATACCACCCCCCTAGTGGTTTAGGGGGGTGGTATGTGACATGGTAGCTGCCAAATGATACATTATTGTCTTTTAAATTGCTATCTGTTCTTACCCACCAAGCTCTTCCTCCCCTTTCCTGCTTTTTCTTACTGGCACTTACAAATTAACAAAGTAAATATTTAATTATGCATATGCTTATTTACTGTGTTACCAACTAGAATGATAGGATGGATATATGCATGCAACACAGAATAAGCACTCAGTGAATATTTCTTGAGTGAATGAATGACATGGATTCCTTAGCATCAATAATTTAAAAATGTATCTCATTAGTATCAGAGTAGCATTTATGTGTTCACAGTGTTTAGTGTATTCTCCAGAAGTTTGATGAGATATTTGTTGACACTAAATTTTATCTACCTATTTTTCTGAAGCTCTTACAGAAATAATACTGGACTCACTGGGGTTTTTCTACTTTTCCACTGAAATGAATTTTTTTCATTAAAATTTATCCAGTGCATTCAGGTCACAACAAACTTAAGATCCATGATTTCCTTCAGTGCCCAGGAGATAATTAGAGAGAAATTTGAAAATTGATGAAAAAGTTCAGGGGAAATTGTCACATATTTCAAAATCAATAGAGTTAAGGAATTAGAGAATTGCTTTTGAAACAAAGAGAATGACTGAAAGAGATGGAAAGAAGAAAAAGGGCAGTGCAGAAGGAGGTAGTCTTTCAGATATTTTATGAATAGATGAACAAAATGCATTTTCCTTGCTTTCATTTTCCTTATTACATTTTTTTCTTTTTTACACAATGTAACATACAGTATTTAACACTTTGCTTTTTCATTTTACACGTCATCTTTGAAATCTTTTAGTTCTAATTAATTTTTACAAATTGAGTCTCAAGGATTAAAAGGTATATTCTATCATATAGACAAAAATAGTTTCATATTGATATAAATGAGAGTTATTTTTAATCTTTTATCTCAACAAGTGATGTAAAACTTAATGTTGCATATTTGTCATTTCACATGTGTGAGAACATGATGAAGGGGATAGAAATCCTATGACAATTAAGATAACATTTCACATTTCGATAGATTTCTAGTTCAAATGATTTATAAATGAATTATAAATTGGGTGTCATTCATAAGAAAATTAAATCAGTGGAAAAAGTTTTCATCCAATCTAAGACCAACATATTTCAGTTAATGAGCATTTCCTGCTCTGACACAAGCATTCTGCAGTGAAATGGAGACTAAAGGCATTCACATTATTATCTGACAGACACAATAACTGGAAATAGGTATCTAAAGAAAAAAGAAGGTAGAAAAAAAAATATTCCTCTGATGCTGACCAGAGAGGCTTGGCTGGAAAACATAGCCCAAGGAAGGAAAAAGTAAGGCAGGAAGATGACCTTCTACCTGGAATATTTTGAATGTGAAGATCAAGGATTAAATTTTGGGAAGATCCAGATTGGGAGGATGATGGACGAGAAGGAAGAAGATGAAGAAAAAGGAAATAAGATGGGTAAATTTTCAGCATTAATGAGAAACATTGAAGAGAAAATCAATCCTTCATGATTTTAAACTTATTGGACCCTAAGCCAGAGAAAGAGAGAGAGAAATTTATTGGCCCAGGGATTTAATCCATCCATTCAAAACATGCAGGTTTCAAACAAAAAATCCCCTAAAAGATGTGGCTTCTCAGACAGATGGAGGAAGCAAACAACTTCAGGTCTCTGTGAGGAGGAAGCAGCAGTGACTATTGGACTCATGGACCAACAGCCCTGGTGAGGTAGGACTTCAAAAAGCATGATCAGAAGACATTGAGCAGACAGATCTGGCTAGAAAGAGAGTCCAGTAGGGAAAGAGAGAAGTAGTCTAGGGTTAGTTGTATAGATTATGAAAACTAAAGGGCCAGTACTATAACTTGGAAAGCTCACAAACATGGAAGACAATTGCAGGGAACAGTGAAAGGGAAGGAGACTGAGAAGTAGTTAAAATAGGTAAGTTTAACATCAAGAACAGGGGAAAGTGGTTGCTGATTCATCATAGTATAAATCTCATTGGGTGTTATAAACCAGGGAGTTGACCTGAAGATTTGCTTACTTCAGTCACATGCTGACATCTCTATAGAACTTGAAGAAAATGTTGCTGAAAATATCGTGAGTACATGAGGCACACAGAAGGTCCTGGTAGTCAGAAAAACAGCCCAGAAGATAGTCACAATCTAATCCTGGAGCCAATGAATATGTTACCATATATGGCAATAGGGTCTTTGAAGATGTTGATAAAAGTAGGGACCTTGAGATGGTCCTAATCTAGTCACATGAATCCATAAAATCAAAGAGCCTTTCCCTGAATGGCCAGAGTGTGATGTGAGTACAGAAGAAGGATCAGAGAGGTGATGCTGATGACTGTGAAAATTCCCAAAGGGGCCAGCAGCCGAGGAATGTAGGGTCCTGTAGGAGCTAGAAAAGGCAAGGACACAGATTCTCCCCTGAATGAGCCCTGCTGTCACCTCAATGTTTGGCTCATGAGACCTGCATTAGAGTAATGAACTCCAGAATTATAAAATGACAGTTATCTAATATTTAAGTCACTAAGTTCATGGGAATTTGCTATAGGAACAACAGGAAACTAATACAGATACCTTCACAGCAGTTTCCTACAGTGACATCCCACAAAAAGGGATCAAAATGGTACTGAACCATTGATTGTTCCCTAAGCCCTGAAAATAAGTCAGAATGCACAGCCTCTCAGGCAGAAAGTGGGTAAATCCAGGGCTGGGTGGAGAGGAAGCAGCTCCTGCTGCAGAGATTCACTAACCCAGAGCTTGAGGGAAGAGATTTCTACTGTGGGTAAAATGTTATTAAACAGCATCATATGCTACAGAGAAAACTTTCATGAAAGTATGAAACATGTGACAATATGATTGTGGTGATGAATGCACAATTATATGATGGTACTGTGAATAATTTATTGTACACTGTAGATGACTGTATGGTGTGTGAATATATCTCAAACTTTATTTTAAAAAAAGTAAAGTAAATGAACAAAGGTGGTAGAAGAGAGGAATGAGACATTTTGTTTTTTTTTTGTTTTGATTATCATTTTATTTTTCAGAGTAGTGAAAATGCTCAGAGTTTGACTGTGATGATGAAAGCACAACTATATGATGATACTCTACTGTGTGTACACTTTGAATGTATCTTATGTGACTATATTTGAATAAAACTGCAAAAAAAGACACTGCAACAGATTCAGTGGCAGTGATTCTGGAACAGGTTTCACACTCAACATCAGCAGGATACAGGCTGAAAATATGGCAGATTATTACTGTCAGAAATATAAAAGCTATTTTTTCATTATTCAGTCTCAAACACAAAATACCCCCAGGGCTGTAGGTCACTGAGTCTTGAAGTGCCAGTTGCTTCTTCCCAACACAACCCTATGTATTTATGCTTCCCCCATCTCAGAAGTCTCAAATTCTGACTCATTTCTGGGAAGGATTTCAGAGTGAAAATACTGTTAATTCACTTACCTTCTTCTGAATCCCTTGTTGCTAGATACAAAAGAAGAAAATACTGAAAAATATTTTATCAATGTTTCAAAAGTTTGTATGCATACCTTCATGTATGCATTCATAGAATAATTGACAGGACAAATAAAATTCTATATCTACAGTCTGGGGAAATGTCCAGTGAATTTTGCACCATGATGGATTAATTCTAACTTACCTCTGCTTCCATGTTACTGAAACTCTCCCCTTTTTAATTCCATATCCTCCAGTCTTTTTTTCTGCTTCGTAATCATCTTCTAATTATGGACCTTCCCAATATTAAACTTTTGATCCTACATTTTAAAAACTTCCCACATGGCAGGTCACCTTGCTCTCTTCCTTTTTTTAAATAATTTTAATATTTTATTTAATCCAATATATCCAACATATTATTTCAACAGATAATCAATATGAAAACTGTTAATGAGGGATTTAATTTTTTTCATGCTAATGTCTTTGAAATCTTGCATGTATTTTACAGCACTTCTCAATTTGGACATTAAATTTTTAATGGTTAAAGGTAGTCCTATCAAAACAATTAAGTTGTGTTTAACGTGGAAAAAATGTTTCTCCTGCTTTCGTTTTTTTTTTTTTTTTTTTTTTTGAATATATCTATTTCTGGATTTTTACTGTGTTCTACTGATCTATATGTCTGACAATTCTATACTGTCTTTTTTAAATTTTATTTTGAAATAAATTCAAACTTACAGGAACAGTTGCAAAAACAATACAAAACCCACACACAGAACTCCAGCATATCCCAACCCCCCTCCCCCAATACCCTGATCCACCAGCTTTAACATCCTGTCACACCACCATTTCTTTCTTTCCCTCCGTCCCTTCCTATCGTCCATCATCTATTGCTCTGTCTTCTGAACATATGAGAGCAAGCTGCACCCATCCTTGAACAAACAATATAATTCACATATACAGTTCCCATGAACAAGAACATTCTTTTATGCAATCCCATTAAACACAGCTAAGAAGTTCAAGAAATTCAACATTGATACAAAGCTTACATTCTATATTTCCTTTTCTTTTTCTTATGTCCCCACTGTGTCTCTTTGAACCTCCTCTTCTCCATCCTCAGATCCCATCCAGGATCATCCTTGGCATTTAATTGTCATTGCCTATTTAGACTGTCTTTTTCTTTTTTTTTTTTTCAATTGTAGAAACATATATACAGCCTAAATCTTCCCATTCCAACCCCACCCTAGCATTCCATTAGTGGGATTAATCACATTTAGAATGTTGTAATGCTATCACCTTCCCACTATCCATTACTAGAAATTTCCCTTCATCCCAAACAGCAACCCTGCACTCATTTCTTAACTTCCCATTGTCCCTTTCCCCACTTCTCGTAACCTATACTCTATTTTTCATCTCTATGATCATATTCTCTGATACTTTATTTGTGTTTACTGTGGGGCTTAAATTTAACCTCTTAAATCTACAGCAATCTTGTTTTTCTTTGATACCAACTTAACTTTAATAGGACACATAAATTATATTCCTATACTCCTCCATTCCCCCACCTTTACGTAGTTCTTGTCAAAAACTACATATTTTACATTGAGTCCAAAGCCACGGATTTGTCATTAGAGTTTATGTATTTTATATCCTGTAGGAAGTAAATAGTGGAGTTACAAATCAAAAATTGACTTCTCTTTCTATTCCATTGTGGTCAGGGAATGTGCTTTGAATATATTCAACTGTTTTTTTTTTATTTTTTAATTTATTGAGGCTTCTTTTATATTTCAGCATGTGGTCTATTCTGGAGAAGGATCCATGATCACTAGAGAAAAATGTGTCCTGGTGATTTGGGATGTAATGTTCTATATATGTCTGTTATATATTTCTATATCTCTCTCTCCTTTCTTTGTTTCTCTGTTGGTAGGGTTCCCTTTAGTATCTGAGGTAGGTCAGGTCTTTTATTAGCAAAATCTCTCAGCATTTGTTTGTCTGTGAAAAATTTAAGCTCTCCCTCAAATTTGAAGGAGAGTTTTGCTGGATAAAGTATTCTTGGTTGGAAATTTTTCTCACTCAGAATTTTAAATATGTCATGACACTGCCTTCTCGCCTCCATGGTGGCTGCTGAGTAGTCACTACTTAGTCTTATGTTGTTTCCCTTGTGAGTGGTGAATTGCTTTTCTCTTGCTGCTTTCAGAACTTGCTCCTTCTCTTCAGTATTTGACAGTCTGATCAGAATATGTCTTGGAGTGGGTTTATTTGGATTTATTCTATTTAGAGTTCGCTGGACATTTATGCTTTGTGTATTTATGTTGTGTAGAAGGTTTGGGAAATTTTCCCCAACACTTTCTTTGAATACTCTTTCTAGATCTTCACCCTTTTCTTCCCTTTCTGGGACACCAATGAGTCTTAAATTTGGATATTTTATTTTATCTATCATATCCCTGAGATCCATTTTGATTTTTTTGATTTTTTCCCCATTCTTTCTTTTGTTGTTTCTTTTTCCATTCTCTCATCATCAAGGACCCTGAGTCATTGTTCAACTTCCTCTAATTGTGTATTATGAGTGTCCAGAGTCTTTTTAATTTGACCAACAGTTTCTTTTATTTCCATAAGTTTTTCTATTTTTTTTTTACTCTTGCAATTTCTTCTTTATGCTCTTCTAGGGTCTTCTTTATGTCCTTTATATCCTGTGCCATGCTCTCATTATTTGATTTTAGATCTTTGATTAATGTCCTTTATATCCTGTGCCATGCTCTCATTATTTGATTTTAGATCTTTGATTATTTGTGCCAAGTACTGTGTCTCTTCTGATCTTTTGATTTGGGTGTTTGGGTTTGGATTCTCCATATCATCTGGTTTTATCATATGCTTTAAGATTTTCTGTTGTTTTTGGCCTCTAGGCATTTCCTTTACTTGATAGGATTCTTTCCAGATATGAAAAATACTGATCTCTAATTTGTCAGACCTACAACTTGGTGGCATATACTTTGTTTAAGTGGCCGGCAGATGGCATCTGTGAGTCACCTATCCCCCTCAAGTCAGTTCTCCCTGACTTTGTCTTTCAGGTGTGTGGGGATCTGATTCTTGTGGGGTTCAATTGGTGCACTAAGTTTCAGTGTGTTGTTGATGCTGTCTGCCTGAATGTGGGGTCTGTGTCTGGGTGGTTAGGGAGGCAGGGCAGCTTTAATAATCAAACCTCCCCGGTGTTCCCAGAGACTTAAGGCTGTTATAAGAGTCTAAGCCTTCATTTCAGTCTTGCCACAGATTGTCTCTGCCACTCACCCAGAAGTCCTTGGTATTGGTGTAGGGTCCCTGGGATTTCTGAGTGGGACCCCTTCCCAGCTGTGCTCTTCCAGGCCCTCTGCTGAGGGAAGGCTGTGCCACGTCACAAGTGCACACCAGCCTCCAGGGAAGCCCTGGGATGCCGGGCCATGCAGGGGCGTTCCCAGCCTGCTTTAAAGATGGTTGAATGCGGTGTGTTAATTTTCCCCTTTTTGCACACCTCTGCCTTCCCAGCTCTGGGGCAATTAGCTGTGGGTGCACTAAAGGCCACTGTCCATGGCTGATATTGTGGCATGTGTGTGGTGCTCTGGGAAACACTCTTGGTGTGGCTCTGGGCTATGGCACTGTCCCAAGGCAGGAGTGTCTCTAGCCCACCGGGGTGATGTCTGCAAGGGGCAGGGTTTCTTTCTCCTTTTGTCTCCCCTCTGTCCCCATGGCCCCGAGACAATCAACAGTGGGTGTGGGGAGGGCTATCCTCCATGCCAGACACTGAGGCTTTGGCTACAGTCCCCTCCTGCAGTGCTTCACTGTGCGGTTCTCACTACCTTATCTGCAGCCTCTCCCAGGTTTGGTTGTTTTTTTTAAGAACTAGTTCATTTCCAAATGCCAACCCACAGTTTCCCCACACCACACTGTGGCTGCGGGACTTTCAGCTGGCTTACTCACTTGTTTCAGAATGCAGACCCCTGGTTTCACCAAATGCATGGTCCCTATGGGTTTAGCAGACCTTGTCTGGCTGGTGCATCACTGGACCTGGTGTTCTGTATCACTTTCTGGCTTTTATCTAGTATTTGTCATGGAGGTGTTTTTTTTGCCCCATCTTGCCTAGCCGCCATCTGAGGTTCTCCGCTCCCTTACTTTTTACTTTCATGGACCCTGTTTTCCCATCAAGCCTCTCTGGTCAATGTTACTTGAATGTGGTTTCCAACTCTGACTTCTTTTTTGATACTTATTTTCATTTATCATTGCCTGAAAATAATAATTGTGAATGCCCTAGCTATCCATACTTACTGATGAATGCTTAAATTATAAAGAATGAGGCTGATTAAGTGAAAGGTGATGGTCTTATGCTGTATGAAAAATTTTCATGTTCCAATGATTGTTACCATATTTCAATAATTATCTTTTAAAATGATTGACAATAAAATCTCACTAATATTCATTGTTATCTATATTGTTATAGGTTTTGTGTTCAACTCATTGTATTCCTTCATGCATGAAATGACACATATATAAGGTTGTTCATTACAACATCATTTGTTCTGTTACAAGACTAAAGATACTCAAATTTATATCAATAGTTTCAATTGAAAAGTATGCATCATCTATAACTTAAATTTGGGGTTATCAGACTTTAGCCCTGTTCATGCTTCTTTTACTATTTCCAACATTTTGTAAGCTGTAGGAAATAGATACATTCTGTCCTATCCAGTGATGACGTCATTGCCTCTTCTCCAGATAAAAGTCAATTTTGTTGCCATTTGCAATTCATATGAATATCTCTTTATTCCAAGTATATCTGTAGTGTTTTGACTTTTTCTTCAAAAAGATCATAATGTCTTCCTGGTTCCCTCATATCATATGAGCAAAATAAAATGAACATTTTCATTTTATATGAATCATGATTTCACTTTTTCTTAACAACATCTATGGTAGGACATTACAGCATTTTTCTTTAGTAATCTTCCACAAAGAGATTGAAAATATGCCAATTCCCTTAACTTCCCCTCCTCCTGCACACCCTGCATGAAATGATTCAGGAGACACACACTTTTGGGAAGACAGAGGAAGTGTTCATGTTCAGGGCTGTGAGGGAGGAAACAGCTGCTGCAGCAGGACTCACTGACCTAGAGTGCTGGAGAGGAGGTTTGTGTTGGAGGATGAAACACTGTGGGAGGATGACTGTAATCTTGCTGACAGTAATAAGCTGCCACATCTTCAGGCTGCAACATCCTGATGGTGAGAGTAAAATCTGTCCCAGACCCACTGCCACTGAATTGGTCAGGGACCCCAGATGCCTGGGTGGATGCATCATAAATGATCAGTTTAAGGGACTGTCCTGTTTTCTTTTGGTACCAGGCTAAGCAGTTCTTCTGGTTGGAGCTGTATAAAACACTCTGACTTGACTTGAAGATGATGGTGATGGACTCTCCTGGAGACACAACCAGGGAGGCTGGAGGCTGGGTCATCATGATGTCCCCACTGGTACCTGAAAAGAAGAATGGACAAGATCATTTACTGAATAGAACATATATTACAGTATTTGTCATTTCTATGTCACCTGGGAAGTTACTCTTCCATCTTCTCCTTCTTTGAAATCATGTAATGATTTTAAAAATAAAATTGTCCAAATATTACCCAATGTCAAAAGTACAATTGGGGCAAGTTGCTATCTGGTAAACAATGCAGTAGGATAATATTGGATGCATATTTCTAAGATGGCCTTGAAGTTTTGTGGCCCCTGATGTATACATGCCTCTCCCAGCACTTCAGTTCAGCAGTAATTTTTGTTCTGCTGGGAAGGGTTTGTTCAGATGTAAGGACTTTAGTCACCTAGAGAAATTAGCAGAGATGTCTTGAACTAATCACAAAAGTCTTATCTGAGTGTAGAATTGGGAAAGAGCAATAGAAGAAAGATTTGAAACATGAGAAGATTCAACAAGGGAAATATTCTCTGATGCTGAATTTGGAATGCAGAGCACAATAGCAAGGAATGAGTGCAGCCTCTGAGAGCTGACAGAGGGCAAGGAAACAGGGACCTCAAACTTACAATTGCAGTGACCTGATTTTGCCACAACTATGTGGGACTGGAAGATGACACAAATTTCTGGAAAAGAACATAGCAAAGATGACACCTTGATTTTTGCCTTGCAAGACACCAAGAAGAGAACCCATCACCTAAGCTGGGACTTCTGATCTACAGAATTGTGAGGGAATATCCTGCTGTCTGGTAATTTGTTATGAAGACATAGGAAAAATACAGGTAAATAGCACAAGTTAAAATGTAGGTCCTAAATCCAGGTCAATGAGGTTTATGCTGAAACATCCACCTCCTCATGTGATGTGATGTGTCCTTTATCTTTCACAATAATTTCCTAAATGTGTCCATGGCCACATGGTCAGGACTGAATACTTCTCTGTGAAAATACAAGTAGAAACAGAATTATATTTGAAGGTAGTCATGGTCTCTGCTTTCTTGTTCTCCAGAGTCATGTTCTCTGGCTGTTGAAGAAATTCCAGGAAGGGATCTCTCTAAGGGAAGGCACTGAGCAGGCAGATATTCTAAGCAGACACTATCCTTTCAGCTGCCTGCACATTGGCTTAAGGCCCAGAAAGTTTCAGATGCAGAAATATGAATAACTCCCTTAACATGGGACATCCCAGGACTCTGAGAATTGTTGATTTATGAGGAAAAAATGTGACTGTCTTTAATTTTTTTAGAATTTATAATTCTAAAACATGGTTCAAAAATTTGACACCCCCCAATGTTCAGATAATATGAATCTCCTAATTGTAGCTAAAATCCATGTAACAACCCATTGTATGTTTTCTTAGCATAACTCACTCTACTCCCCACTCTTACCTGGGTAATACTCAAAACAACTGTTTTACAGTTTCAGATACACCATTAGCATGAGCGAGTTTGGAAGGGCTGATGACCCTCCCCCAGCTTTAGCATGCCTCAGTGTCCTCCAACACTTGTATGTGCTCCATGAGACCCTTGTTCTACACTGCATACTCAACGCACAAAACAAGTTCTCAGTTACTGTTTTAGATGAATAAGTGAATGAGATTAGTTAGGAAATTCTTAATCTAGGGTGCAATTTTTTCAAACCTTGAACTTTATAAATTGATGCAACATTGTGGAATAGGAGGTAGAATTTATATTGCACAAACCATAACTATCATTAATCTCAATGGAATTTTCCAAATTTATTGTAGTTTCCAAAGCAGATGGGGTGCTGCATTATAACCTTTGCAAAGAAATCTCAGGTGCAATTACTCTTACAAATATTTCAGGAAGCAGGTTTTGTCTTCTATGCTGGAGAAACACATAAATCATTGACCTTGTATGATCAGATTTGGTGGCAAACATAAAACATTGATATAATCAATAAAATGTTACTCTGCATATTTAAAATGCATTGTGTTAACAGAAGCTAGGACTTTTTTTAAGTACAGGGCATCTTACTGTCCAGTGATTAATCCATGGAAATTAAAGGCAACATAGTGTCCTGCATTTGATCCTTTAACAGTAAAAGGAAGTTAGTGGAAAGATGCTTAATCTCAAATAATGTCTGGGGTTTATTTAATATTGATGTACAAATAAAATTTCATCATTTTGACAAATGCACCATGGTTATATCAAATATTAACATTTAGGGAAACCTGAGGAATTGCATGTGGGAATTCTGTAATATCTTTGCAAATTTCTATACATATAAAATTATCCCAAAATAGATGTTATTTAAAAAGCACATGGAAAGGTGCATTTGTAAAGCTGTGTGAACACTGGATGGGACAATCCGAGATCTACCTAAGCTTACAGTGTATAACATAATCCACCCAAAAATCCAGAATCTATCTCAACTGACATTGAGATATCGCTTTGAATAGTCAGCATCAATCTTTGGAAGGGAAAACTGAACATTGCCTGCTAAATATGCTTCTTAACACTTGATTTTCTTTTGCTCATTTGTCCCTTCATTACAAACATGCCTCCTTTACACAGCCCTCTTCAAACCAGGACAAGTGGAACACAGGTGTGTTCAAAGGTTTTCCATGAGGTTCCTGGGAATGAATAACTTTGAGAGAATTAATTTCTAGGCATTAGTGTTCTGTTCAAACTCTCTCTTAAAGAGTATTTGACCAAGAACTCTCAAGTTGTTTTGCTAAGTTCACAGTCTCCCTGCTGCAATCAAATAAAGAAAGCTGGCACTCATTGTACTGTGGGCATTTCCTGCAGCATCAAAGGAAATAAAGATAAGGCAAATTAATTTAGAAGAACTGTCATTACAATAAATGCAAACTCATGCTTCATAGTGACATTTGAATAGGTTTTTGTGGAGGTATGGAAGGTTCCCTGGCTTGGCAAATTAGTCAGGGAGGCCACCTCTTAAGCACTGTGTGCCTGAAGGCAGGCACCAGGTTAGGAGAAGGCCAAAGCATTGTGTGCCTGAAGGCAGGCACCAAGGCCTTGTGCACCTGAGGGCAGGCAATTAAGTTAGAGAATGATGCCAGGCTCCTTCCATGCCCCTGCTTTCCCTCCTGGTTCAGAAGAGATTGTTCCTGAGATTACTATTGTCCTCAAGCTTGCACCTGAAGATTGTAAACATGCTAGTCTTGTGATTTTAGAACAAATGTGGTTGCCTGGGAAAATGGGAAAACAATTACATAGCCCAAAGAATGCTTATGCTATATGATCCTATGCTAAAAAGCCAATGAAGAACTTCTTGTAGGAACAGAGACACAGAGAGAGATCCGTTCTTTCACAGGTTTTCAACAGATTCATGTGATAAATTGGTGTTGGGCGTACTACTCATAAAACATGCTTCCCTGCAGAATGGATGCTAATATTCTTTCACTGATGATTGTTTTGTTCTTCATATGGTCAGCCTTCATGTTATATAGTAAGTGTCAACAAACCTTTTATATAAATTTTACCTTTCTTGTCTTCTACTTAAAGTCAAAGAAAATTTGATAATTAAATTTTTTAGATCTTCACTTATAACTTTTAATCTCATTGCTGCCCAGTGAGGTTTTTTCTTGCTTGTGGAAAAAAAGGGAAAAAAAAAACTGCTCCAAAAAAAAAATAGTCCCAATTTACATCATGCATTAATGACAGAAACACTGTGTAAGAGAATTTATGCCATATTCTATTACTTCCAAGGTAGACAAACTATTTTACATTTAACTAATCTATAATTTGCAATATTTCCACTGTTCACAGCAAGGTCAATGTGACATCTGTGTGCATTTCAGCGGATACTTCACTGAGCAAGGCAAAATTGACCAGTGTACAAAGACTTTTGGAGGTACTGATGCATCAGATATTTCACCTATCAACTTCTGAGACTAGAGGAAGTAGCTGTCACATGATGAGAAGGAAAAGGGCCCGGAAAGCAACAAAGTTTATTGCAGGTCTCTGATTTACCCACATGTTAGAGTGAGAGCTGTGTTTACTACACATATATCTCATAAACTGAGATGAGTTAGAAACTAGGAGTAAAAAAAATAAATAAAAGAACTTTAAAACTCTCATGACTTATTTAAAGAAAACTACTAATTTTGGTGCTTTATGAGGAACTTGAAAATCTGGGTCAAATGCAAAACTGGAAAATACACTCTCCAACACTTTATATAAAACAGGATTATTTCAGGTAAGTCTGAAGAGATAAGGTCAGCCAACATGTGAATGGGTTCAACCATTGGAAGTTTTACCCATGATCAGATAATCAACAAGAATAATCACTGTTTTCCAGATTTACTGCATATCACAATCTTGTGGGAAATGGTTGAAAATTGTTCAGCAATCTCTGTTCACACCAGACAGAATTTCCAGAATGAGAGTTTGGTAATGTGAATTTTAGCAAATTCTCTGGATTTTCTTTTAGACTATCTGCACCAGTCAGTGAATGTGCATTTAGAAACCTACTGTATTAGGGTTCTCTAGGGAAACAAAATCAATGAGAGATATCTATAAATGTAAGATTTATAAAAGTGTCTTGGGCAACTGTGTGTATTCATGAGTCCAAATTCCTTAGGGCAGGTAGCAAACTGGCAACTCCATTGAAGATGTTTGATGAACTTCTCAGGTGGCAAACCAGCAACTTCAATGAACATGTTCAATGAACTCCTCAGGAAATGAACTGGCTACTTTGATAAAGTCCTCAGGAAATTCTTTGCTGGTCAGCCAAAGAAGTGAAGGTCCTGCATCTCTCTTGCTTAAAAGTCTTCAACTGATTTTATTAAATACAGCTGACTGCATTCTTTCATTGTGGAAGACACACCCTTAGTTGATGTCATCATTTACAGCTGCAGCCAATAGATAATTTAACAAAACAGCCTTCTGGTTTACTAAACAGCCACAAACATACTTATATTAGGATAAAAATTGAGGATGTAATAGGTTGAGAAGAAAGAGCTGCTTATGCAGCATGGAAAAGATAGCAGTGTCCAAGTGTGGTCTCGGTTCCAGGCACTGCCCAAAGCATTTTACCTGTATTGACTCAATTTTCCTCACAACAATCTAACAAAATAGAACTAATTATTATATCCAATAATGAGAAAAACTAATGACAGAGCATGTTACTCCACTCCTCAGAGAGAGGCAGGATCAGAATTCTAAGAAAACCTAGATACCTCAGGGACCAATTTCTTGGGGGAAATCTTTACTCATTTGTATTCATTAGATTTAAAGGATAAATAAGCATCTTGCCAGCTTTATATACCAGCTATGCAGGAATGTCTTTCTCAGGCACCTGGGAACCACCTCCTTGAAATGGATTCACTAGGAAGACTGTTCACTTCTCTCCCATTTCTATAGGAGGGTAGGTACCTTAGATGGATGCCTGGCTCCAAGTTGCAAACCTACTTCCTGTCAGAAGGATATGGGAATATTGTTTCCTCCTGATAAAGGCAATTAACTAGACAGAGAGGGTAACCCCCATAACAAGGGGCATCTAGGATGAAGCATGTGTGATGAATGTTGCTGTCAAGTCCTCTTAATGGAGGAAGAGTTATTGAGAACACATGTGTTTTGAGTTGTATCTTACCAGGACTTATACAAAGGTGATATTTTGTTCGGCCTTTGCAGACACTATTTGGGTTTGTCTAGGATGTGCATCATATCCTGGTTTTAATTCAAAAATTGAATTGTTTTCTCCTCTCTTCTACCTTCATGGAGAGATTTGATGGCTCAGCAGGGGATTTTGTCTCAGTTATATTTTACCCAAATTTCTGATGACAAATATAGCAGTTATTCTACCTATTCCTGAATTGAGCAGATCATTTGATGGACTTGTGGGCAAATAACAATTAGTTAAGAGCCTGAATTATAAAATCACCCTTCTTACTCTTCATTCCTTGGAATTTCTAGACAGATGAACCACAGTATTGAGTAAACATGTTTACTAGGGGTTCTAAAATCCCATCAGGAACACCATAGGGTTGGATAATATGGAAAGTCAGAATGTTGCCTGCAGATCTTTCTCTTAAAGGAGGATTATATCTCTCTGCTTTACGTGGAATGGGTTTATGAGAATAGAGTGTTGATGTTGCCTCAGTATCATCCTTTTGGTTTTGAAAAAAATAGTGTATTTCTGTGGTCTCTTAGGCCTTATGTCAAATAAATTACTGGGATTTATGGAATGAACATCATTTTAAAAGGAGAGGAAAAATCCACTCTGACAGTCAGAAAGAAACATGGAGAAAAATGGAAGTAGAAATATGAAAATTATAGGTTCTTTCTTCTTCACTGTACCCTCTTTCTTTTTTCAGCTGTCTCCACTGGGAAGGACAGGCTGCCATCTTGTTAGGGGTTGGTGCAACTGGTGAATTGAGTTGAATGAAATACACATTTACCATTCCAAAATCCTAGGACCCTTAAGAATCATGGTAAATCTCCTCTACCTGTGCTCAAAAAATATTTTAAAACCAATGTTGAGACCTACTGCTCAGAGGGAAAAGGAAGATTCATTTCAAAATATGACTGTTCATTGACAATGCACCTGGTCACCCAATAGCTCTGCTGGAGATGAACAAGGAGAACTTGCATTAATGTGGCCAGTAGAGGAGAGTAGATGCCCCACTGTTTTTAAAATATACACAAAAATTAAACTCCACCTTTTCCTTCTTTTCCTCATTTTGCAGATAATGGTGATGGATGACTTCAAGAATAAGCAAAATTTTTACCATATAGATGCTTACCAGATATGATGAAGGTAGGATGGGCATGGAGAGTGCACTGTTTAATACTGGAATGATTTGAATTTAACCTCTAGGTTGACTGAAGGAACTTTATATATGAGAATCCCTGTGGAACACAAGACCTAACAGGTACTGGTGAGTGAGAATGGACAATAGTGGATTCAGTATGGTCATCAATCTCTTGGAAAATTACCATCAGTTGCTGTAATAAATGCCCAGCTGAGGATCCCACCACCTTCCCATGGTAGTAATGTTTACTGAATTCTCAAGCATTATTGTTGCCAAAGAGTTGTATCTCCAAACTTCATGGTGATTTAGATTTCTTGTTGTAAGTGACAGAGGCCAACTGCAGCAGATAGAAGTAAAATAGATATTTATTAGAAATGTGTTACAAAAAATAATTATAATGGGTAGTTGAAAGAGATGCAGGGAAGGCTGGAGAACGGGGCAAGGCTTTCACATCCAGTAAATCCTGCTGCTGAACTAGACCAATAAGGCATCTGAGTCTTGCCATGATCTGACTCTGCAGCGTGCACCACTGACATTGCTCCCAGGCGAGACCAGATACTGCTCCAGGACCTTGGTCATGCTGCTCTTGCTGCCCTCAGAAGCTAATTGGGAGGAGGTGAACACCGAGCTCCACCAGGAGCTCTAACAGGGGACAAGGTGAAGCCATATGTCACAGAACAACTTTCTGCGGTATCAATTTTACAAGAATGTTTCACATAAATCCTTTATACTAAAATCCAAATACTTAAGAACATATGGCTGTTTGTTATTTCCATGAGTAAATGATTCAAAAGTTGAGGTTTGCAAAACACAATCAGACTAGAGTGGAGGAGAGGGAGATGCATTTTTCTACCACTTATTGTAAAGAGCAGAAGCCATTTCTTATCACATAAATAAATTTATTTATAGTATTTTATAGGAAATATATGTAGGGATTTTCAACCTATGTCCTCTCCCAGTCTTCAGACTCTAGAAATTGTGTGATACGGTGGAAAATGCCCAAATTAAGAGTCAAGAGACCTAGTTTAATCCTCAGCTCTGCCATGAACTAGGCAAGTTGACCTGGGTTAAGACATTTCTGTCTTTGCCACTAATTCTTCACATCAAAGGGCATGATAGAAAATTTCTAAGGACTTTTTACTTTTTGCTTTCTAGGTAACTGGGATGAGGAATATATCTGAGTGGCCTTCCTTGGAACTGGAGAGTATTTGTGCAATTACCAGAAGGCATGGGATCCTGTGGTTACAGAGAAAGTTCAACACTGTCCTACTAGTTATCACAGGAGAGTGGAATAGCAAATAAATTGGAAAATAGGATTCAGCCATGAAAAGAAATATCACCTTTTAAACTTATAAAACAATACTATGGTAAATAATCACAACACTGTCATCTCTCATTATTCTCATGAAATTTTTCTTTTTTGCATCTACATTAGTGGATGCCCTAGATTATACCACCACCCCACATCTATTTTCCCCACAGCAACAAATGACTGTATTCCTCATCCTACAGGCCCAGAAATCCAGAAGAGGGCTCTGCTCCACACAAAGCTTTCAGTCTTTCCCCAATGAGTATGATGTTAGCTGTCAGTTTTTCATATATTGCACTTAAAATATTAAGAAAGTTTCCTTCTATTCCTATACTTTGAAGTGTTTTCAACAAGAAATGATATTGACTTTTGTGAAATTCCTTTTCTTCATTGATCAAAATGATTGTGTGGTTCTTCTGCTTTGATTTTTAATGTGGTGTATTACACTAATTGATTTTCTTGTGTTGAACCAGCCTTGCATACCTGGAATAAATCCCACCTGGTCCTGGTGTATAATTCTTTTAGTGTGCTGCTGGATTCAATTTGTGAGTATTTGGTTGAGGATTTTTGCATTTATATTCATTAAGTTGTTTGATCTATAATTTTCTTTTTTTTTCTTTTTGGAGTATTTTTATCTGATTTTGGTATTATGGTGATGTTGGCATCAAAGAATGAGTTAGGTAGCTTTCCCTCTTCTTCATGTTTTTTGAAGATTATGAGCAGGTTTGGTAATAATTCTTTCTTGAATGCTTGGTAGAATTCATACGTAAAGCCACCTAGTCCTGGGCTTTTCTTTTTCAGGAGCTTTTGGATGACGGCCTCAATCTCTTTACTTGTGATTGGTTTGTTGAGGTTATCTCTTTCTTCATAAGTCAATGTTTGTTGTTTATGCTTTTCTAGGAAGTTATCCATTTCATCTAAGTTGTCTAGTTTATTAGCATATAGTTGCTCATAGTACCTTGTCATTATCTCCTTTATTTCTGCAGGATGAGTAGTTGTCTCCTTTCCCTTTTCTGATTGCATTTATTTGCATTTGGTCTCTCTCTCTTTTCTTTTCTTTTTTTTTGGTTAGCCTACCTAGAGGTCCATCAATTTTATAGATTTTCTCAAGAACCAGTCTTTTTTGTTGATTCTCTCTATTGTTTTCCTCTTCAGCTCATTGAATTGGTTTAGGAGATTCGTTTGAAAGTCTTTTAATTAGTTCTTCCCTCAGTTCATTGAACTGACTTAGTATTAGTTGTCTCAACTCCTGTATCTTGTTTCAACTATTAGTTTGTTTCCTTGGCTGATCCATATTTTTGTGTTTCCTAGTAAGACTCATTATCTTAAGTTGTCTAGGTGTCTGATTTTCTTGATTAGTTTATTCTGGAGCTCATTTTCACTCTTTACCTAGGGTTTTCTTGTTAATTTGCTTTCTTCTCTAACCTTTGGTGTTCAATTCTACTTATTGTAACTCTCTAATCTAGTTTCTATTTAGTTGATCAGAATTTTTCACCTCTTGTTTTGTTTTTCCTTTCCCTTCCTCTGTGTAGCTTTTTTTCTTTAGAGGATCTCCTCAAATATGGTCAACTCCAGTCAGGTTTTCCCAGTCTAGAGAGGCCCAGGTCTCAGGAGGAGGATGTGGAGATTCTGAGGATGAGACCCTCCTGTGAGGCCTCTAGACTCAGTGTATTTCCTACCCTGTCCAGCAGGTGGCACTTTCCAGCCCACAGCTTCCCCGACAGTGTAAGGGGGTGTGGTGCCTTTAGTTCTCCTGGCAACTCTGATCCTGTTGGTGGAGGGGCTGACTGTAGCTGGTTTCTGAATTCCAGCCCCTGGGGTCTGAATTCACAGAAGGAGGGCTGCCAATTGAGCTGGACCTCCCTCCACTCCTCAATCCTAGGAAATCCAGCTGTCTCCCAGGGGCACTATTCCCTTCTACCCTCTCCTCTTTGGGGCAATTCCAGCTTAATTCCTTGGTCAGCCTGACTTGTCAATTAAAGACTAGGGAGGAGACTTTCTTAAGAAGTGAATCTGGAATTCAAAGAAGTTCTGGGTAATCTGAATCCCCCCACTACTAGTCTGGACCTTCAACTTGGGCTGTATGATAGAAAATAAACACGTATGTTACTTTAAATTTTTGAGCTACATATGTTACTTTTAAATAGAAAAAAAAGAAAAAAAATGGGAAACAAAGAAGTCCCTTTTTAAATCCTTTCCCCAGCCTGGAAGTTTTGTCAGTGTCAGAATAGAGTATTTAAAGATGTGCTTTTGGTTATTATCTGTACCATCATCCTCCAACAGCTTTAATTTCACCCTTGCCAGGGGCTACTGAAGTGTTAAAATATAAGGAGTTGTGAGCAAGGAGAAGAGATAAAATGTAGAAAAAAACAAAACAAGCATTTTTAGGGTCAGGGAATGGGTGTCAGCTATTATGTCCCCCCCCCTTCCCAGAGCCCAGCCCTTATCAAGCACCCCCAGCTACCAAAGTTAATTAATTAATTTGTTAATTAATTCTTCACTTGAGGCTAGTTTGAGCCCCCCCTTATAGCTCCTGGGAGATTATTGTTGTTTCTTTTTTTTCCTTTCTGGGAGACAGCTGCAAGATAGTCCATGGGGTCTGGGTGGGGAAGGTCACCAGAACCCTGTTCCAGAGAACTTACAAATTTTGCTGTGATCTCAGATTCTCCACCCATTCCAAACTTGTGTACATGTGCTTGGTCACTGGAGTCACCAAAAAGCCAGTATCATACAGTTCCTGACTAACAGCTGCCTTAGAGGAGAGACTAAATTCTATACCTCACCAATCTGCCAAATTCAGCTCATTCACTTTTGACAAGAAAAATTGAAAACATGTAAGATCCGAATTATATCTACTTACTTTCACAAAATAACAAATATCCTGTTGTGGTTCATCAATCCTTCATAGTACGGACAGAATATAAAGAATCAGTAGCTATTTGGCTTAGTGTGGATGTTTTACTTGGCTCTTCTACCGGAGCTGGCAAAAACAGCATCAAGTACTTCTTTACTAATATCCTTTTGAATGCTTAGAACAACTTGATTTTCCCATTTCATGGACGGCATACAATCAAAGAACAAAAGGGGTATGGAAAACTACTACATGGATACTATGTACTGAATATTCCCACACAGGTATGCTAACGTCCTAATTGCCATTACCTCAGAAATTGTCCTTATTTGTAAACAGGGTCTTTGAAAATGTGATTTGCCAATATGAGGCCAAATTGTATCAGTGTGTGCCCTAATCCAATATCACTGGGGTCCTTATAAGAATAGGAAATGAGACACAAACACAGACAAATACTGGGGGCAAGACCATGTGAAGATACAGGAGGTAGAGATAGAATTTCTGTCTCTACAAATCAAGGAGCATCAAGGACTTCCTGAGAAACACCAGAAGGTTTCTACCAGAGGCAAGGAAGGATTCTCCCTTAAAGCATAGTGGGTCCTGCTGACGCCTTGGCTTCTAACTTGCAGAACTGTGAGACAACAAAATTCTCTCATCTTAAAACACCTGGTTTCTAGCTCTGCAACAGCAGCCCTAGGAATCTAAGGCTGCGGAAGTCCAGGCAGCACTCTTTTTTCTGTTATTTCTTTTTCTTCTCATTCATATTGACTTAAATTATTTTCTTATATGCCAAGAATCCCAGACTTCTTGTTAGTTGTGAGGATTCCTGAGGATTTAGGATGGATATATCCTCCTCCAGAGAAGCTTTCAACTGGGGGCCTTACTGGTAGAGATGCCCTAAATCAATTTCAAAGTTGGGGAGTCCAGACAAAGTTTAGTTTCCAGCTGCTATTACAAATCAACCCCCCCAAAATTGGCTTAAATAGTAGGAATTTGTTGTCTTATAGTTTGAGTGCGATATATAGTTTCAGTGTGATATATATATATATACTGCACACTTATAATTGTAACACTAAAAATGAACCTTTCCCATGATTAGGATAGTTGCACCTGAGATTCCTTGGCACTATGTTAGGCAGATTTGCTGTAGAAAACTTTACTTGGGAGAACATACAGTGCAGTACTCCACCTGCTTTTCAAACTGCAACATTGGGAAACCTCATCTAAATAATGAGGGGTGTGATTTTCTGTAATAAATATTCTACCTCCCATTTCTCTAATCTACATCAATTTATCTAAACAGAGCATATGAAAAAAAATATTGTGTCCCTAGTCTAAACATCTGCTAACTCATCACATGAGGTTATCCATCTAAGTATGGTAATTGAGAATGTTTGGTCCCATAGGTTTTAGGATTCTAAGTATCTGGTTGGATGCTCTGTAGATGAGCACTTTAGCAGCCTGTCCTTGTTTCTGCTGGTACCAAGCTAAGTAGCTGCTCATACTCTGTCTGCATTTGCAGCTGATGGTCAACAGAAGATCTTTGGTGGAGATTTTCAACTGAAAGGAACTAGATCATATTTTGATATTGGATTTGGAGGACAATAGAAGGAACCAGAGAAGGAAATAGACTGAGAAGGAGTTAAAACAGAGAGTTAATTCAAGAATGCAGATGGAACTGGCTGTTCATCCACTGGAGTGTAAAACTCTCTGGATCTTACATAGCAGTGAGTAGAACTAAGATTCTGCGTGTTCAGTTATGAGCATGTATATCTATGGGAAATGCAGGTACTGGTGATCCAAATGCTCCTGACAATGTAAGAGAAGTTTCCGTGAACAGTGGTGGTGGGGAGAACACAGAACACTGAAGGTGCCCTCACCGCAATCCCTGGAATGTGTGCATATGTTACCTTACATGGCAAAAGGGGCTTTGAAGACGTGATCATGAGTACACACCTTGAGTCTGGGGGTTATCTGGGTAGATCCACCTAATCTTCTTAGCCAATAAAACAAACAGCCTCTGAAGACTGTGCTTAGAGGACTATGTGACATTGAAGAGGGATCTTAGAGATGCAATGTTGCTCGATTTGAAGAAGGAGGAGAGGCTGCAGCCAAGGAATGAGGGAGACCACTGGGAACTGGAAAAGACAAGGAAACAGATTCTTTCCTAAAGCCTCCAGAATGGAACACAGTCATGCTGGCATTTTAAATTTTGTTCAGTGAGACTCTTTCGGAATTCTGATGTCCAGAAATATAAAATGTTGAGTTCCTAATGTTTTAGTTAATATGCTTTTGGTGATTTCTTTCAGACAAAATAGAAAACAAAAACAGATTTTTACAGCATTTCTCAGTGTGACTTCCCATGAGGGGGAATCCAAGACACTGAGCCCCATTATTGTCAGGATGCTCCTCCTATCAGGCAAACTGTACAGGTGTAGAACTCCAGACTTCCATTGGGAGGAAGCACCGGATGATAGCTAGAAAGGTTTGTGCTCCAGGCTGGGACACTTCAGAGGAGAGCTGAGCTGACCCTCTGCCACTGAATCAGTGTAGAACCCCACATAGCCCAGTGGACACCCAGGAACTGACAGTTTAGGGGCCTTTTTTTTGTTGCTGATTAAATTAAGTTGTTTTTCTGGTTGGAGATGTATTTGAGGATTCTGGCTGAACTCACAGATGATGGTGACCTTCTCTCCTGGAGACAAAGCTGGGGAGATCAGAAAATGGGTCTTCACAATGCCCCTTCTGGCAACTGAAACTAGGAAGTACAAAAAAAGGGGGAAAATAGGAGGGATACAATTGCACAAACAATGCAAACCATAAATTGTATCATATATCCTGGGCCAGAAGGAGTTGAATTAGAGTAGAAAAATTTCTGATCAGTTAAGCATGAGCTATTCTATGGTACAGCTGATTAGGAGAGCAGTGTGGTAGTTCCACAGGAAGCTAAGTATGGGGTTGCCATATGGTTCTGCAACCCCATTTTGAGTATATTCTTGGGAAAACTGAAAGTAGGGACAGAAATGGACATTAACCCCCTGGTGTTTATGGCTGCAGCATTTACAATTTGCAATGGATGTAGCTGACCTAAGTGTACATTGACTGAAGAACAGAATGGTGAACTGTGTTGTATGCATACATGGAATGTTGAGCTGCTGCAATAAGGAATGAAATTGTGAGATATGCCACTATGTAAATGGACCTTGAGGACACTTTGTTGTGTGAAATAAGACAGAAACAGAAAGACTAATATTATAACACCTCACTAATATGCACTAACTATAATGTACAAACTCTGACAACTGAATCTGAGAGCACAGATTATAAGGGGAAGGCTTATTGTAAAAGTTCCTAGATTGTAAGCTCTTACAGCGGTCACATGTATTCATGAGTTGTAACTGTTATTTCTAAATACTGAGATGCTGAGCTGCTTTTGTATAACCTGGTCCACCCCTGGAACTTTGGACATCTGTGTGATACCTGAGACTCAGAGTCAAAATTTGACAGTTATGAACATCAGCATTAACACATGCAGCAACTGTTAAAGAATATGAAAATGAGATCACACTACAATTAGAGATATGAACAAAATGGACATGGTTAGGACTAAGGTAAACTAGAATACAGGGTAATGGATGATGATATTGACTGTGTTCCAAAACTTCAATTTCTGTGTGAGACCATGGGTAGAGATGTTTACTTTGTGAAAAATTTATGTTTTCTGCAATTCACTGTATAATTTAACTTGTAGGGTCATTTTAACCAAACACCATAATTACATGTACCTTTTAGTATAGAGTGAGAATTGGCTAGTTTTTACAGCGTTTGTAAAGCACTGACACATCCGGAAGTAATTTCAGCAGAGAACAAAAATGTATTTGCTAAGACTCCCTGAAGGACTGGGGAAAAACTTGGAAATACTAAACTTACCCATCTGTGGAATTCCTCACATTCTCACAAGCATCAGGGACTACCGATTCAGAAGGCTGAGCCCTCCATCTTGGGGCTTGCCTTTATGAAGCTTATTACTGCAAAGGAGAGGCTAAGCCTACTTATAATTGTGCCCAGGTATCACCCCAAGAAATCCACATTTGTTTCTCAGATATGGACTCTCTCTCTAAGCCAACTCAACAGGTGGACTCACTGCCCCCCCCCCCCTTGTGGGACATGATATCCAGGGGTGTAAATCTCCCTGGGTATTGGCATGGACCCAGCATTGTGTGATTGAGAAAGCCTTTGGGACAAAAAGGGGGAAGAGAAATGAAACAAAATAAAGATTCAGTGACTGAGTGATTTAAAATGGTTTAAAGATGTATTTCTGGAGGTATTTTAACGCATTATGTAGATATCCCTTTTTAGTTTTTAGTTTTTAGTGTATTAGAATAGCTAAAAGGAAATACATGAAACTGCTTAACTGCATTCCAGTAGCCTTGATTCTTGAAGACAATTTTATAACTATATTGCTTATACGGTGGGCTGTGTGATTGTGAAAAACACTCCCTTTATCCAGTGTATGGACAGATGAGAAAATGGGGATGAAAACTAAATGAATACTATGTTGGAAAGGGAAGATGAGATGTTTTGGGTGGCACTTAATGTTTATTTTATTCTTATTTTTAATATTATTATTTTTGAAGTAAAGAAAATGTTGAAAATATGATTGTGGTGATGACTGCATACTGTATAATGATACTGTGAACAACTGATTGTACACTTTGGGTGATTGTATGGTATGTGAATATATCTCAATAAAATTGCATATAAAATCTAAAACAAAAAGTAACCAAGCTACTCTAAAGGTCTAAAACAATTTGAACTAATTCTCAAAGGAGAGTTTTAGCACAAAGCAAACCAACAAGAGAAACCTAAGCAAGAGAAAGAAACAGACCTCCAGAGGAAATTCATCAAGGAAATAAAATGGCTAGTCACCAGCAAAAAAGTATAAACCATGCAAAAAAAGAATAGAATATATGGCCCAGTCAAAGGAACAAATTAAAATTTCACTTGGAAAACAAGAATGGAAAAACCTAATCAGTGATTTACAATCAGATGGCCTAAATAAAGTCAAGGATATGGAGGGAAATAGGGCAAAAAACAAATGCCCTATTTCCCTCCCAGAAGATGCTGGGTGAGCATAAAGAGTAATTTGAAACCATGCAGAAAAGTAAAGGAAATTATGTGAATGAAAGGCACAATAGAAGAGATTAAGAAACTCTAGAGGAATAAAAGAGCAGATTTCAACTGGCACAAGAAAGGATCAGCAAACTAGGGGATAGGTCACCTGTAACATTACAGTCAGAAGATGAGATAGAGAAGAGAATAAATAAATGTACCAGGGTCTCAGGGAACTGACTAACAGAAAAAACACATGAAAATATATGCATCATGAGTGTCCCAGAAGGAGAAGATAGGGGAAAATGGGCAGAAAGAATATTTGAAGAATTAATGTGCAAAAACACACAACACTTATGAAAGACATAAAGGTATATTACCAAGATATGCAATACACTCCAGACAAAATAAATCCTAATACACCTTTTCCAAGACAAATATTAATCAGAAAGTCAAATGCCAAAGATGAAGAATTCTGAAAGGAGAAAGAGAAATGCAATTCATGACATACCACAGACAATCAATAAAACTATGCACTGACCTCTCATCAGAAATGATCAGAGATGAGAAGGCAGTTGTATGATATATTTAGGGTAATTAAAGAGAAAATCTGCCCACCAAGAATTCTTTACCTGGCAAAATTGTCCTATTAAAATAAGGGAATTTTTTTTTAATATTCACAGAAATACAGAAAGTGAGACACCTCATTAACAGGAGAGCTCCCATACCAGAAATAATACAGGGAGTGGAACAGGCTGAAAGTCAGGAGAGAGAGGCATGGAGCAGACAAGAGTATAAAAATGAAGACTATCTTTAAGGGTAACAAAAAGGGTAAAAAGAGGGACAAAAATAATATATGTCTTATAAAATCAAAGGATAAAATAGATAATTAAAGTACTACCTTTCCAGTAGTAACATTGGATGTTAATTGATTAAACTACCTGTTCTAGTTTGCTAATGCTGCCAGAATGCAAAACACTAGAGATGGATTGGCTTTTATAAAAGGGGGTTTATTTGGTTACACAGTTACAGTCTTAAGGCCATAAAGTGTCCAAAGTAACACACATCGGCAATCGGGTACCTTCACTGGAGGATGGCCAATGGTGTCTGGAACACCTCTGGTAGCTGGGAAGGCAAGTGGCTGGAATCTGCTCCAAAGTTCTGGTTTAAAAATGGCTTTCTCCCAGGACGTTCCTCTCTAGGCTGCAGTTCCTCAAAAATGTCACTCTTAGTTGCACTTGGGGTATTTGTCCTCTCTTAGCTTTTCTGGAGCAGGAGTCTGCTTTCAACCGCCATCTGCAAACTGTCTCTCATCTGCAACTCCTGTGCTTTCTTCAAAGTGTCCCTCTTGGCTGTAGCTCCTCTTCAAAAGATCACTCTCATCTGAACTGAGTTCCCTCTGCCTGTCAGCTCATTTATATATAGCTCCACTGATCACTGCCCACCCTGAATGGGTGGGGCCTTGCCTCCATGGAATTATCTAATCAGAGTCATCACCCACAGCTGGGTGGGCACATCTCCAAAGAAACACTCAGAGAAATCTAATCAACACTGATAATGTCTGCCCACACAAGATTGCATCAAAGATAACGGCATTTGGGGGGCACAATACATTCAAACTGGCACACTACCCAATTAAAAGTCACAGATTGGCTGAATGGATAAAAAAATATGATCCATCTATGTGTTTACAAGAAATTCATTTTAGATCCAAGGACACAAATAAGGTGAAAGTGAACATTGGGAAAAAGATATTCCACAAAAGAGTAGCCAAAAAAAGAGCTGAGGTAGCTATACTAATATTGAACAAAATAAACTTTAAGTCTATGAGAGACAAAGCTGGGCAATATATTTAATAAAAAGAAAACCCACCAAAAGATATAACAATCATAAGTATTTTTGTACCTAATCACAGTGCTCAAAAATACATGAAGCAAACACTGGAAACACTAAAGGCAAAAATGGACACCTCAGTAATATTTGGAGACTTCAATACACCACACTCACCAATTGATTGAACATCTAGTCAGAGATCCATAAGGAAACAGTGAACTCAATATGATAAATGAACTACACCTAACAGACATATACAAAACATTGCATCCTTATACAGCATATTGGATATTCATTCTTCTCACTTGCACATGGACCATTCTCCAGGATAGACCAAATGTTTAGAAACAAAACAAGACAATAAATTTAGAAAGATTGAGATTAAACAAAAATGCATCTTGAAAAATAAAGTTGGAGGACTCACACTTCTTTAACTCTAACTCACATTTTGTAATCTTAAAACTAATTACAAAGACACAGTAATCAAAGCAGCTTGGTACTGGCATGAGTACAGATGTTAAGACAAATGGAAGAAAATTAAAAGCTCACAAATCAATCTTCACATTTGTGGACAATTAATATTTTTACAAGATGACAAAGCCCATGCATTTGGGAAATAATAGCCTCTTCAACAAATGGTGCTGGAAATACTGGATCTCCATTTAAAAAAAAAAAAAAACAAAAAACCAAAACAGAAGAAGGACCCCTATCTAACACCATATATGAAAATGAACTGAAAAGATTTCAAATATCTTACTATAAGCCTGAGAAACATAAAAATACAGGGGAACATTTTCAGGACCACGCATTGGAAGATGGATTCTAAGATTTTATACCCAAGGTACAAGCAACAAAAGCAAAAAAAGATAAATGGGACCTCATCAAAATTAAATACTTTTGCTTTTCAAAGCAATTCATCATAAAAATAAAATGACAACCAGCATAAAGTGAGAAAATGTTTGGAAAACACTTGTCCAATAAAGGATAAATATCCATAATATATAAAGCATTTAACAACAAAATGCAAAAACCCAATTTCAAAATGGGCAGAAGACCTGAACAGATATTTCTTGAAAGGAGATAAACAATGACCAGAAAGCACATGAAAAGATGCTCATAATCATGAGACATCAGGGAAATGTGGATCAGAACCAGAATGAGATAATATTTCACTCCCGTTAGAATAGCTGCTATTCAAAAAACTGAAAGTATTAAGTGGTTTGAGAGGGTAAGGAATAGGAATCTCATTTAGAGCTATTGGGAATGTAAAATGGTGCATCTGCATTGAGGGTGTAAATAATCCAAGTGTCCATCAACTAATGAATGGATAAACAAAATGAAGTGTATTCACACAATGGGATATTTTTAAAAAAGCTGTAAAAAAATGAAATCGTGATACAATTGGCAACATGGATGAAACTTTAAGACACTGTGCTGAGTGAGAGAAACCAGACACAACAGGACAAATATTGTATGATCTCAATGATAGAATTAATTATAATAAGCAAACTCATAGAGTTAGTACCTAGAATAAGGTTTATCAGGGATGGATTGGGGAAGAGATTGGGAAATTGATGCTTAATTTGTAAAGAACTTCAATTTGGGTTGAAAATAAAATTTGGAAGTGGATGTTGGTAATGGTAGCACATTATTTTGAGTGTAATTATCACAATGCATTATATACATAAGTGTGGCTAAAAGGGGAAGTTTTTGGTAATACATGTTAGTAGAATAAAAACTCAAAGATAAAACATAGGCCCATATAACACAATGCACTCTATTTTAGAATATGGACTGTAGTTAATAGCTCAAGTATAAGAATGTTCTTTAATGAATTGTAACAAATTTATGAAACTAATACAAAGGGTTAACAATAAAGTGGTATATGGAAAAAATACACCTAATATAAACTATGGAATATATTTAACAATATATTTTAATATTCTTTCATCAATTGTAACAAAGGTACCACACTAATGCAAAGTGTCAACAATGGAGGCATATATGGAACACTGCAAATTTACATGAATTTTTCAAATAAAAAACTAAAGAAAAAAATCAATACAAAGGAGGAAAAAAGAAAATGTACAGAACCTTGGAGAACATGGGCTTGGATGTTCAAGAATGACAAAGGAAATCATGTTTAAAATCAGATGTACTGGTTTGAATGTATTATGTCCCACTAAATGCCATTATCTTTGATGTAATCTTGTGTGGGCAGATGTTATCAGTGTTGATTATATTGTAGTTCTTTGAGTGTTTCCATGGAGATGTGCTCCACTCAAATGTAGGTGATGACTCTGATTGGATAATTTCCATGGAGGTGTTACCCCACCCATTCAGGGTGGGTCTAAATTAAATCACTGGAGACACATAAATGAGCTGACAAACAGAGGGAACTCAGTGCAGCTGAGAGTGACATTTTGAAGAGTACCTACAGCCAAGAAGGGCACTTTGAAGGATGCACAGAAGCTGAGAGAGGAGCTGCAGATAAGAGACAGTTTGTAGATGGCCGTTGAAAGTAGACTGTTGCTCTGGAGAAGCTAAGAGAGGACAAATGTCCCAAGAGCAACTGAGAGTGTCATTTTGAAGAGGAACTGCAGCCTAAAGAGGAACATCCTGGGAGAAAGCCATTTAAAACCAGAACTCTGAAGCAGATGCCAGCCAGGTGCCTTCCCAGCCAACAGAGGTTTTCTGGACACCATTGGCCATCTTCCAGTGAAAGTACCTGTGCCGGTTTGAATGTATTATGTCCCCCTAATGCCATTATCTTTGATGCAATCTTGTGTGGGCAGAGGTTATCTGTGTTGACTAGATTGTAATTCTTTGTTTCTTTGGAATGCACCCCACCCAGCTGTGGGTGATGACTCTCATTGGATAATTTCCATGGAGGTGTTGCTCAACCCATTTGGGGTGGTTCTAAGTTGATCAGTGAAGCCATATAAATGAGCTGACATAACAGAAGGAACTCAGTGCAGCTGTGAGTGACATTATGAAGAGGAGCTACAGCCAAGAGGGACGCTTTGAAGAAAGCACAGGAGCTGCAGCTGAGAGACAGTTTGAAGATGGCCATTGAAAGCAGACTTTTGCTCTGAAGAAGCTGAGAGAGGACAAATGCCCCAAGAGCAACTGAGAGTGACATTTTGGAGAGAAGCTGCAGCCTAGAGAGGAATGTCCTGGGAGAATTTGCCATTTTGAAACCAGAACTCTGGAGCAGATGCCAGCCATGTGCCTTCCCAGCTAACAGAGGTTTTCCAGACACCATTGGCCATCCTCCAGTGAAGGTACCTGACTGCCAGTGTGTTACCTTGGACACTTTATGGCCTTAAGACTGTAACTGTGTAACCAAATAAACACCCTTTTATAAAAGCCAATCAATTTCTGGTGTTCTTCATTCCAGTGAAGCTGTAATAGCAAAATAGAACAGCAGACAAGGGCCTCATCCAAGGGGACCATTAAACTCTCAATGAAAGTTTATGGCTGAAGTTAAGGGCAGTGAAAATCCATAGACAAATAGATAGAATTATTTTGTAGGAGATACTTTTTAGGTCATTTTATGTACGTTAAAACTGCCAGGAAGCAGAAATTATGGAAGCCATTGTTGTTTCTCTGATAGCTGGAACAGGCTTTCCTATCCTCTTTCTCTGAAATCATGTAATGATTTTTAAAAGTGAAATTGACCAAACACTCCCCAGTGTGAAAGATACAGTTAGGGCCCAACCAATCTTTGGTAAATGATTAAAAAAGAAAACAGTATTGTAGTAAATAGAATTCTAAAAGTGCTCTGAAGATTCCTGACTGCTGGTATATACCTACTTTATCCCAGCTATTCAAATGCTAATTTAGGTTCTCTTGTTAAGGGATTTTGAATATGCTATGAAATCTGTTGACTTTAACAAGGAGATATTACAGAAGTAGGCCTGACCTTTTCACATGAGCTCTTTAAATCTTGCTGTACTGGTCATAGAGAAAGAACTCAGTAAGATTCATAAATAAGTAGGATAGAAAATATTTGATGTTGGCTATGGAGAAAGGGGGACTCTGCCAGTTTGGATCTCTTACATCCCCTGGAAAAGCCATATTCTTTAATGCAATCTTGTGGATGAAGACTTCTGAGTCTGTTTTTTGGATGGAACCTTTGATTTGTATTTTTTTCCATGGAGCTGTGTACCCTGTCCATTCAGGGTTGGACTTAATTAGATCACCAGAGCCCTGTATAGAGCTCACAGAGTGGAGAAGTTCAGAGTAGCTGAGAGAGACACTTGGAGAGAACCTAAGATATGTAATCCAGGGTTTGCCTCCTGGAGAAGCTAAGAGCAACACACACCCAGTGGCTTGGAGACACTCATAGTTGCAGACAGAAGGATACATGGAAGACCTAAGCTAAGATACTAAGCCCAGAGTTTGTCTTGGAGAAGCTAAGAGAGAACCCCAGATGCTTTCGGAGAAATGCCCCAGGAGAACCAAGCAGTGAGCTGAGAGAAGCTAAGAGAGACAAAAGCCCGGAGACATTTTTGGAGAAAGATATTTTGAAATGCAACAAGGAGCAAAGGATCAGCAGATGCCAGCCATGTGTCTTCACAATGGACAGAGGTGTTCCAGATGCCATTGGTTTCCTTCAGTGACGGTTTCCTCTTGTTGATGCCTTAGTTTGTACAATTTTTTTTTTAGCTTGTCACTTTTATGTCCTTAGAACTGTAAATTTGCAACCCCCTTTATAAAAGCAAATCCATTTCTGGTGTTTGGCATCATGGCACCTTTATCAAACTGGAAGAGGGGCCTTGTGGCAAGAAATGAGGGCAGCCTGTAGGAGATGAGAGCTCATAGCAATAAGGAAATAGGATCTCAGTCTTACAACCTAAGGAACAGACTCTGCCAAAACCACATCAGCTTGGAAGAAAACTCTGATCTCTGGAATAAATGTATCCTTTCTAATTCCTCGATTTTAGCCTTGTAATACCATGAGAAGAGAACCCTCCATACTGTGCCCAGACCCCTGATCTCCAACACTGTGAGCTAATAAACTGCTATTTAGTTATTAAATTGCAGAAAATTTACATATGAATGTATTATAGAAATAAACAATGTGATAGAAGGAGAATCTTAAATGCAGATAAAAGAAGTGATCATTCCATTTACTTCATGGCTTAATGATGCTGACTACTCTCTATTTGGATGCAGGTTAGTGTGTTTCATGTCCATTTTACCAACAAATGAATTCCTGACATGTGACTACATCCAAAGGATCATGGCTGAATATTGTGCTATGAAAACACAAATAATAATAGAATTAGTCTTTATGATGGCTCTGGTCCCATCTTAAAATACTTGGCCATGTTCTCTGACAACTGAAGGAATTCTGTACAGGACTTTATGTAAGAGAGGGGAGGGATCTGGCTGAGGACATCACAAGCAGACCTGAATCCCACTGACATCAGCACATTTGCTTAACTGCCAAGAATGACTCAGATTCCCAAATGCAGATGTTTTCAACGTGAGGCAACATGAGAATGCTTGTATTTTATCTTAATTTAACAAATAAAATATCTTATTCTTGCATTTCCTTTAGAATTTACAATTCTATCTGTTGGACATAATATTGGATACTTTCATTGTCCAAATGAATTTTAGATAAAATTCAACATGGCATCAAATTATGCAATTATTTGACACAGCTCAAATGAACCCATGCACTTCTCTGGGAACACTCAACACATGTGTTCCTGTTGCAGACATATCATCAGGCTGAGCAGGTCAGAAGGGTTGATTCACACCCAGCCAGCTTTGCCATGCATCTGGGTTCTCAAACAATTGTAGTCTATGGGAATCATATTCCCCATTGCACTTACAGCACCCCAGTGAAGGTGCCAAATTATTATTTGCGATTAATGAATGTCATGAATTAGGAAATTGTTAATATAATGGTGACAAAAAATTATTGTTTAAATAATAAGATATGGACAAACATTGAGAATAGTTGTTATAGAATAAAACGTCATGTTATTCATTTCAAATGGGATTATTTCATTAGCAATGGTAATGATATTTTCGTAGAGTTCACCTAATATTTCTGTTATGAATTCATGGAAACCAAATGCATCATGAGGTTCTAGATTGGATCCTGAGACAGGAAAAGAATATTAGAAATTGTTGGTAAAACTGAAATAAATTGTACCAGGCAGTTAATATTATTGTACCAATGTAAATCTCTTAGTTAATATTTTTGTACCAATGCAAATCTCTTAGTTTGACAAATGAACATGATTATGTAAGATGTTACCATTGGGGGAAATAGGTGAGGTGCTATGGGAACTCTCTGTACTACTTCAACCACATTTCTATAAATCTAAAACTATTCCAAGATAAAAACTTATTTTGAAAACACATTGAAAGATTTCTCAGAAGAGCTGAGTGAAACTTGGATGTTACCAAGAGAGTTCTGCCATAGATGAATAATGTAAGATAACCCTACTCAAAAGCCAGACCCTATCTGGAATGACACCGTAGACGTTGCTCTGACATTTAGCATCACACTTCCCAAGTGAGAGCTGGACACTATTTGAAAAATGTGCTTGTTTGACACATGATTTTCCTCATCTTATTGAAACCTTTGGTCCAAACATTCATCCCTTTATACAAACCAGGGTATGTGTCCCTCTGGGTGAACACAAAGGTTTTCCTAGTGGTTCATGGGCAAGAACTTTAAGGCAATTAATTTCTAGATCTCTGTTTTCAGCTCAAACTCTTTCTAAAATGGAGCAGTCCAAGAACCCTCAAGTTGTAATGCTGACTCTCCTTTACCTCTTCCAGCTCACAGTCACCCTTTGCTGCTTTAATAAAAAAAACCACAACTCATTTCACTGTAGGCATTTCCCTATGATTGAAAACTTCTGCAACATCAAATTAAGGGATTCTTACATTCCTACTAGGGTCCACCTTAGGAAAATGGATGACTCTAGAGACTGGTATCTCTCTGGTGGTTCCCAAGTTTTGCACTCAACAAAAATGAAATAAGATTTAATTGAATTGTCAGCCCAAATATTCCAGAATGCCTGTGTGGAATGTCAAAATTAAATCATTGCTGGAGTTCTCATTCTTTATTTTTTTTTCTCTTCCTGTCTCCTTTTAATATATAGTTGAAAATGTTGATTTTATTCATTGAAACTACCTAAATTCTAGAATTTGGGATTTTGCTACTTAGTTGAAGAAGATTAAAGATTTCCAACAGTTTTTTATTAAAAATAAAACTTGAAAAAAATTACAGAATTTCTTTATGCAAAGTTCATTAGCATTTAGGACACCTATGTCTGTGTTCCATTATGCTAATGCTACCATTATGCTAAGTACTAGAAATGAATTGGCTTTTATGAAGTGGATTTATTAGGTTGACAACTTACAGTTCTAAGAGGACAACTACATTGAAGGAAGTCAGTGGTGTCTGCAACACCTCTGCCATCTGGGAAGTCATGTGCCTGGCTTCTGCTTCTCCATTGCTCCCAGATTGTGTTTCAAAATGGCTTTCTCCCAGATGTCTCTTGGCTTCCTTCTCTGCTAGCTTTGTTCGGCTGTCTGCTTATTTCTCATGGGGGTTTCCCTCTAAGCATCTGGGAGTCTTCTCTTAGCTTCTCTGGGGCAAACTCTGGGCTTCATCTCTTTGCTTATCATTTCCAAACATCCTTCACTTTGCATCTCAAAGTATCAGTGCCTGTGTTGGCTGTTAGCTTCTCCCAGAAGAAACACAAGATTACATATCTTAGCTTCTCTCCAAAATGTCTCTTTCAGCTTCTCTGAGCTCCTTCTCTCTGTGAGCTCTCTTAAAATACTCCAGTGATGTAAATTAAACCCACCCAGAATGGGTGGTGACAAATCTCCATGGAGATAATATAATGAGACTTCTCACCCACAGTTGTGTGAGCCATATCTTCAAGAAAAAAATAAAAATATCCCACTGCACAAGATTGGATTAAAAGATCATGGCTCTTCTTGTTCCATAATAGCTTCAAAGTGGCACAGCCCTTTTATGTACTTATTGAAAGCCTCAAAATTCCTAAAAATTAAATGTAATTAGCAGCAAACAGAAATGGTGTAGACTAGTTAACTTTGTTTCTGTTCATTATGATCATTGTGTTAGTCACTATTCAGTTACTCTGTGTGTGCATGTACCTGAATAAACATGTGTGTTTAAACATATCTAATACATATATAAACTTTTGTAAATTTTGACTGACACAATTTGTCTTTGAGTTAGTAGAACACCTCAGGTTGCTAGGATACAATTATGAAGAAATATCTTCCAAAATCAATTTAAAAGAAAATCACATCACCTTTGATTTCCCAGCATGGTAAGAATATTTGTTTTACCATCATATTTTGTTTTACCAAAATATTTGTCTTATCATCACCAAAGAAATAGATGTCTCCAGTATTGACTTTTAACTGAACTTACAATGATATTAAAAATATCAATTATTTCACCTCCAGAAAATGAATTTCCAGAAGCTTTCCTTAGATATTAAAAATTCAATGAAGAAAAATGAAATCAGTATTGGAATTATTCTATTTTCTAATGGAAGCATCTGAGGGTAATGATGTAAAATAGACATCAATGAACTGTAGGAAAATTATTTTTCTGCTAATGCAGCAAGGCATAAGAAACTGTCAATTTACATTTCACGTTTTTACAAGAATCAGGGAATCAAAGATAAACAAAATTAGTTTAGAAAAATCCCTTTATATTTCTAAATTAAAACTCATACATCTTCATGATACATAAATATTCCTTAAACATATTTATGGGATAAATTTTTGCTGGGAAAAGTTCTCTTAAAATAAATGTTTCTCTGTGAAATGGATGCTAGTACTTTTCATTGATGTGTTTTCTGATTTTCATGTTGTTATCCCTCACAGAATATGATGAATGTCAAGAAAACATTTTTACAAATTACACATTTATCTTCTACTTAATGTGAGAAATTCAGTAGTTAATTTTTCATAAAACATTCATATTTATTTTGATCTCATTCCTGCAAAATGTTGCTTGTGAAAAAAAAACACAAACAAACAATGAAATAGTCACAATTTGCACCATGTACTAAATAATAAAACCACTTCAGACAGAGACTTTACAAGTCCTCTATATTTGTATAACTGGAAAGAGGTCCAGGAAATGCAAGATGAGTTCTTGCAGGTCCCTACGAAATATATCCACAGGAGAAGGAAGAGCTCTGTTCACTACACGTGGCTCTCCTAAATGAAGGCCACAGCAGAAACTGGTAGTAAAAATATAATTAATGATAGATCATTAAAACCATCATGATTTCTTTAAATTTATTAGAAAATTCAAAGTTTGGGACAAAGTCTGAACTGTACATTAGACTACAACAATTTAACATGCCTCCCCTATCCCCCCCTCTTATCTGCATTCACCTTGGTATATCACCTTTGTTACATTAAAGGAAGCATAATACAATGATTCTATTAGTTACAGTCTTTAGTTCATGCTGATTGCATCCCTCCCCCAGTGCCTCCCCATTTTTAACACCTTGCAAGGTTGACATTTGCTTGTTCTCCCTCGTAAAAGAACATATTTGTACATTTTATCACAATTGCTGAATACTCTAGATTTCACCAAGTTACACAGTCCCAGTCTTTATCTTTCCTCCTTTCTTGTGGTGTCTCACATGCTCCCCATCTTTCTCTCCCAACCGTATTCATAGTTACCTTTGTTCAGTGTACTTACATTGTTGTGCTACCATCTCCCAAAATTGTGTTCCAAACCACGCACTCCTGTCTTCTATCACCCTGTAGTGCTCCCTTTAGTATTTCCTGTAGGGCAGGTGTCTTGTTCACAAAGTCTCTCATTGTCTGTTTGTCAGAAAATATTTTGAGCTCTCCCTCATATTTGAAGGACAGCTTTGCTGGATATAGGATTCTTGGTTGTTGGTTTTTCTCTTTCAGTATCTTAAATATATCACACCACTTCTTGCCTCCATGGTTTCTGCTGAGAGATCCGCACATAGTCTTATTAAGCTTCCTTTGTATGTAATGGGTCGCTTTTCCCTTGCTGGTTTCAGGATTCTCTCTTTGTCTTTGACATTTGATAATCTGATTATTAAGTGTCTTGGCGTAGGCCTATTCATATCTCTTCTGTTTGGAGTACACTGCGCTTCTTGGATCTGTAATTTTATGTCTTTCATAAGAGATGGGAAATTTTCATTAATTATTTCCTCTATTATTGCTTCTGCCCCCTTTCCCATCTCTTCTCCTTCTGGGACACCAATGATACGTACATTATTGTACTTTGTTTCATCCTTGTGTTTCCGGAGACGTTGCTGATATTTTTTCATTCTTCTCTCTATCTGCTCCTTTGCGTGTAGGCTTTCAGGTGTTTTGTTCTCCAGTTCCTGAGTGTTTTCTTCTGCCTCTTGAGATCTGATGTTGTATGTTTCCATTGTGTCTTTCATCTTTTGTGTTGTGCCTTTCATTTCCATAGATTCTACTAGTTGTTTTTTTGAACTTTTGATTTCTGCCGTATACATGCCCAGTGCTTCCTTTACAGCCTCTATCTCTTTTGCAATATCTTCTGTAAACTTTTTGAATTGATTTAGCATTAGTTGTTTAAATTCCTGTATCTCAGCTGAAGGGTACATTTGTTCCTTTGACTGGGCCATAACTTTGTTTTTCTTAGTGTAGGTTGTAATTTTCTGTTGTCTAGGCATGGTTTCCTTGGTTATCCAAATCAGGTTTTCCCAGACCAGAACAGGCTCAGGTCCCAGAGGGAAGAAATATTCAGTATCTGGTTTCCCTGTGGGTGTGTCTTAGAAAATTGCTCCACCCTTTGATGCCTCAGGTCACTGTGCTTTTCTGCCCAGCAGGTGACGCCTGTTAGCCTATAATTCTTGACTGGTGTGAGGAGGTATGGCCATTCTCCCCCAGGCTCTGGGGTCTGGTTCTGAATGGAAAGGGCCCCACCCCTTTCCTCCTAGAGAAGACAGACCCCCAGGTGGAGGTCATTAGCATTTCAATGGTCTCTCTCTCTGCTTGTGCTGTCTCCGCCCTTCCCTGAGTCACAGCCCTGGAAACTGAAAATGACTGGGGCTTTCTCCACTGAGCCGAAAAAGAAACAGATAGTCCCCTTCATACCCAGTGCAAGGCAACCCTCCGGCTCTCCCAGGTCAGTTGTCACCCAAAGCCTCTGTCTGTTTTTTGGGGATGCATAACTGTAGTGAGCAGTTCACACTTGCTACTTAAAACCCCAGTTGGAGCTCAGCTGAGCTATATTCGCTTGCTGGGAGAGAGCTTCTCTCTGGCACCACGAGGCTTTGCAGCTCGGGCTATGGGGGAGGGGGTCCCATGACTTGGTTCCACAGGTTTTACTTACAGATTTTATGCTGTGTTCTTGGGCATTCCTCCCAATTCAGGTTGGTGTATGATGAGTGGATGGTCTCGTTTGTTCCCCTGCAGTTATTCTGGATTATTTACTAGTTGTTTCTGGTTTTTTGTAGTTGTTCCAGGGGGACTACTTAGCTTCCACTCTTCTCTATGCCGCCATCTTGCCCCTCCCATACAACAATTTATATAAACAAGGCTGTTCCAGACAAACTGAAGAGATAAGGTTACGCAACATATGAATGAAATCAACCAGTGAAAGATTTACAAAAGTACACATGTCAATCACGGAAGAGTCACTCAGTTTCCTAGATTAGCTGCCTATCAGAATTAGGGGGAAACCTTGTTCATTATTTGAACCTAGAGCCTCAGCTCATGAAAATTCCAGGAATTGAAGTTTGGAGTTTGCAATGTCACCAGATTTTTCTTTTATATCCTATCTGCACAAGTAGTGAATGTTTATTTGGGAAACAACACTGCAACACATAAGCAGTCTCAATGATATCAACAGTAATAATAATACCAATGTCATATGCTTTATGAGGATTAAATGGGGTGTGTAAAATATATCCAATAATTCATTATAATTATCCTAATATTAAAGTCATAGCAACTTGTATATCATTGAAAAATGACACAACTATTTGAGTTGGAAAATAGAGATCCAAGACTGGGGTCATTGTGAAGTTGCAAAAAGGACAAGGCAGAGAATTCAAGAGAAGAGCAGGCAACAATATAAGTTATGTCAGAAACTACAGAAATCTAAGTTTGGAGGACATAGTTTTGTTATGATAACCATTATGGATGTAACAGAAGAAAGAGCCACTTGTACATCATGGAAATGATGGCAGTGCACAAGTGTGGTTGAGAAGGTGAGAAGGCAGTGGTATGATATATTCAAGATACTGAAAGAGAAAAACTGCCAAACAAGGATCCTGTATTTGTAAAACTGTCCTTCAAGAATGAGGGAGAGTTTAGATGTTACAGATAGACAAACACTGAGAGAGTTCGTGAACAGGAGCTCTCCTCTGCAAGAAATAATAAAGGTAGTTCTTCAGAATGATAGTAAAAGACAGGAGAGAGAGGTTGTAGAAGAGTGCAGACATGAAGATATTAGGAGATAGGAACAGGGTAAAGATCAGATATTTGATGCTGAAAGACTACAGAATGTTCAACAGGATTGATTGTATAGATCCAGAAATGGATGGAACAATACCGGGTGATGGTAGCACAATGTTCTAAGTACACTGAACAAAGATGATTGCAAGTACAGTTGAAAGAGGAAGGTTAGGGGCATGTAGGACACCAAATGAAAAGATATAAGATAAATACTGGGATGGAATAACTTAGTGAAACCTAGAGTGGTCAATGATTGTGATTAAATGTACAAATATAAGCATGTTTTTAAATGAGGGAGATCAAATGAACGTCAACTTTTTGAGGCGTTGAAAATGAAATGTTATTGGGGAAAAATACAATCAATGCAAAGTAGAATCTATAGCTAACAGTAACATTGTACTGTGCTTCCATTAATTGTAACAAAGGCAATATACCAAAGCTAAATGTCTATAAGATGGGGTTTTAAGGGAGAGATATGGGATTCCAGGCATTGGTATTGTTGTCTAACCTTTTTACTGTATTTTATTTTATTTTTTTCTTTTGGTTGCTTTTAGTTGTCATCTTTTCATTTCTTTTCTTTTTTTCTATTATTTTTTCACCACCCTCCCTTTCTTTGTGAAATAAATGGAAACGTCCTCATATTGGTGAATGCATAACTGTGTGATTATACAAGGAACCATTGATTATTTACTTAGGATGGAATGTGTGGTGTGTGAAAAAAACCATCTAAAAATAAACAGAGGGACAAAATATGGGAGAAAATATGGAGAAAGTGATGTACCTATTCAACATTGTTGGGGAAGTAGAATGATGCAGCCCCTCTGGAGGACAGTGTGGTGGTTCCAGAAGAAGCTAAGCATGGGGTTGCCATATGGTCCTGCATGAAAGAGGGACATGAATGGACATTTACACAGGGGCCTTTGTTGTGGCATTATTCATGATTCACAGTGGACAGAGGTGGCCTAAGGTTACACTGATGAGTGGAATGGTGAACTGTGGTGTACATATACACTGGAATATTGAGCTGCTACAAGAAAGAGTGAAATTGTGAGGTGAATGGACATTGAGTACAGTATGTTGAGTGAAACAAACAAGAATGAAAAGAAAAACATAATATCTCACTGATATGGACTAACCATAAAGTGCAAATTCTGAGAATGGAATGTCAGAGCGTAACTTATGGTAAAGGCTTAGGGTAAAGGTTCCTAGAGTGTAAGCTCTTACAGCAGTTACATCGGTTACAGTTTTCTAATGGCTATTTTTAAATACTGAGATGCTGGGCTCTTTGTGTATAACCTTGTTGGTTCCTGGAACTTTGGTTATCTGTCTGACACCTCAGACTCAGAACCAGAGTCTGGCAGCTATGAATGTCTGCTTTGACCCATACAGAAAATGTTAAAGAGTATGAAAAAGAGATAAGACATCTATTAGTGATATGAATGAAGTGGACTTGGTTAGGACTAAGACAAATCAGACCAAAGGGTAAAGAAGGAGATTGATGGGGTTTTAAAACTTCAACTTCTGTGTGAGGCAAAGGAAGAGATGTTTATTAGTTGTAAAATCTATATTTTTTGGAACACTGTATAATTTAACCTGTATGGTTGATTTATTCAAAAACCATAATTACATGGAACTTTGAATAGGGAGTGATATCTACATAGGTTATATGTGTTAGGGTGAATCCCCAATACATCCCAGAGTAATTTGGGCAGAGAAGAAAAATCCATTTTAAAATATCCTTGAGGAACTGGGGAAAAATGTGGAAATATTAAACTTCTCCTCCTGGGGAATTAGTGATATTCTCACAAGCACTGGGGACTACCAGTTTAGAAAGCTGAACCTTCAATCTCGGTGCATGCCCTTACAAAGTTTGTTTACTGCAGAGGAGAGGCTACACCTACTTAAAATTGTGCCTGTGAGTTGCCTCCAGAACTTCTGTTGCTCAAGAGAGAGACAGAGAGAGAGAGAGGGAGAGGATCAAGTAAACACAGTCAGAAATGGGAAAGGACATAACTGCTGACCCTGCAGAAATAAAGGAGATGAGTGGATATTAAAACCAATCATATGCATATAAACTAGACAACTTAGATAAAATGGAAAACTTTCTAAAACAGAATAAACAACTGACATTGGCTCTAGAATAAATAGATGACCTCAAAAAACCAATCCACAAGTAAAGAGATTAAGTCAGTCATGAAAGAGCTCCCCAGGAAGAACAGCTCAGGACCAGATAGCTTCACATGTGATTTCTCCCAAGCATTCAATAAAGAATTAATACCAATCATGCTCAAAATCTTCAAAAAAATTGAAGAAGAGGGAAAGCTACCTAACTCACTTTATGAAGTGAACATCACCCTAAATCCAAAGTCAGAACAAAGATACTACAAAAAAAAGAAAATTATAGACCAATCTCTTTAATGAATATAGATGCAAAAATCCTCAATAAATAATCACAAATTCAATGCAGCAGCATATTAAAAGAACTATACAATATGACCAAGTGGGATTTATTCCAGTTATGCAAGGCTGGTTCCACACAAGAAAATCAAATAATGTAATACACACTATCAATAAATCAAAGTGGAATAACCACATGATAATCTCAAATGATGCAGAAAAGGCATTTGACAAAATTCAACACACTTTCCAGATGAAAATCCTTCAAAGGGTAGGAATAAAACGGAAATTTCTCAGTATGGCAAAGCCAATATAAGAAAAACCACAGCAAACATCATATTCAATGGGGAAAGACTGAAATCTTTCCCTCTAAGAACAGGAGAAAGACAATTATGCCCACTCAAAAGTAGAGCTATTTCTGGGGATTGAAGTCTTGGAAATATTGCATAAAAAATGAACTACCAGATGGATTCAGCATCTCAGATTGTCAGACTTCCGCTCTTCTGTGTTCTTCTTGAAGGAATATTTGCCAACCTGGTTACAGGGTTTTTCCTCCAGAGTGATCTGCCTAATCAAATGTTTCATGATAAACAAAAGGGACATTACAAGTTGTACGTACCTGTCCATATATCAAAGCGAGAGACTGTATTTCTGATTTGACTTTTTTTTCTATTAAGTTAAACTGCATCTCTGGATCATTATCTTTGCCATTTCCTCACCAATATTATGACTTAGAACAAACTGCAGCCTATCATTGTAGGCTTCCTTGACCATCTGTGATACATCAATTGCAAAATGCCAATACATTTTCATCCCTTAGTCTGTCCATGAATTTTGCAATGAGACTTTGCAGCTTCTCCTATAAATAGGTTTGGGGCTATTGCCCTCCTCTTGAATATATGCTGGTCTCATGGATTGCTTTGATCCATTCAGTGCAGCTAAAGGCACATTGTGCCAAGAGTCAGTCTAGGATTCAGGAAAATGTATGAGCTTTTCTTTCCTTTTTGTTTCCTGAAAATAGCCATCAGAAGAATTGATAATTAGTCTTTCAGGTGATAGAGACATGAGGTCCAGTCAAAGATAAGACCAGCTGATGACCAACTAATAGACATGGGAAAGAAATGAAAGACATTTGAGTCTAGCATAGCCAGTTCTCAATAGATCACCCAGATACTGTACACCAGAAAGCAAGCCCATCCAAATACTCTAGCCTGCCCATATTTTCACACTGCACAATTACAAAAATCTCAACAGCTTAAAGTGTATGCTAATGGTTAAGTGGTAGTGTAGTTCATGGCAGTAGCCAACTGATACATTATTGTGTTTTAAATTGCTATACATTCTTACCCCACCAAATTCTTATCCCTTTCTCAGCTTTATTTTTCATCCTAGAACTTACAAAATAACATAGTAAATATTTTATTTTTTACTGTCTCACCAACTAGAATGATTGGAGGATGGCTTCATATGACCCAGAGTAAGCACTCGGTAAACATGTCTTAAGTGAATGAATGACATGGATTCCTAAATATGCATAGTTTTGAAATGTCTCTCATTACTAGGAGAGGAGCATTTATGTGTGTCAGAGTATTTAAAATATTCTCCTCAAGTTCGAAGAGAAATGTGCTGAAACCGTATTTCATCCACCTATTTTCTTGAAGTTGTTGCAGAAATAATGTGACAATATCTGAGTTTTTCAACATTTCCACTAAAATGAATTTCTTCATTAAAATTTATCCAATGCATTCAGGTTACAACAGAAATAAGAAACACGATTTACTTAAGTGCCCCTGGGAAGATTAGAGAGAAATTTGGAAACTGAGGAAATTTCAGGGGGAAAGTTGTCACGTATTTCTAGAGGCAAAGAGTTAAAGAATTAAAGAATTGTCTTTGAAAGAAAAAAAATGACTTAAAGAGATGGAGAGAAGGGAAAGGGCAATGAACAGATAACATACAGGTTATGCCTTTTTTCATTTTCTTTTTTACATTTCTTCTTTTTAATACAAATGGAGCATACAACATTGGACACTTTATTTTTTCATTTTCCATTTTATCTTTGAAGTAGAAAATACTAATTGATTTTTACAAATTGATCCCTCAATTTTTGAAGGCTATATTCTATCATATAGACATAACTAGTTTCATATTGATAGAAATGTTAGTTATTTTTAATGTTTTATTAAAAAAGCAATATTGTAAAGAATAACCTTGTTATGTGTCATTTCACATATATGGAAATATGAAGTGGACCTGAATCCTATGACAGTACTGAAAACATTGAATTTTACATAGATTTATAGTTGAACCATCTTATAAAAGAACTAAAGCAGTATAGTGGCATTCATAGCAAAATGAATATCAGTGAAAATTTTACATCCAGTCTAAGACTAATAAAATATATTTATTCAGCATTATTCCATATGATGTAAGAATTCTTCAGTGATATGGATTGTAAAGGCATTCACATTATTATTTGATGTCAATAATAAATGAAAATAGGTATCTATAGGAAAAAAGAAGATAGTGTAGCAAATAAACTCTTGTGATTATGACCAAAGAAGCTTACTGGAAAACACAGCCCAAGCAAGGAAAAAGTAAGGGATGAAGATGACCTTCCATGTGGAAAATTTTGAATATGAAGATCATGGATTTAACTTTGGGAAGGTCCAGACTGGGAGAATGAAGGCAGAGAAGGAAAAACACTGAAGAAATAAGGAATTAAGCTGAGAATTTTTTCAGATTTAGGAGACATATTGAAGAGAAAATCAATACTTCTCGACCCTAAACCAGAGAGTAAGAGATAGAAATTTATTGGCCTAGTTATTTTATCTAGTGATTCAAAGCATGCAGTTTTCAGCCATACAATCACCTAAAAGATGCTGCTTCTCAGACAGAATGAGGAAGCAAATAAGCTCAGGTCTTTGTGAGGAGGAAACAGTTGGGGTTACTGGATTCAGGGACCTACAGTCCTGGGGGGATTGTTTATGTTCGAGGCTGAAGCACTGTGTGAGGAAAGCTTTAGCACTGCTGACAGTAATTATCTGCTACATCCTTAGCCTGGAAATTTCTGATGGTGAAAGTGAAACCTGTTCCTGACCCACTGCCACTGAATTGGTTAGAGACCCCAGATGCCCGGGTGGATACACCATAGATGAGCAGTTTAGGAGCCTGTCCTGGTTTCTGCTGGTACCAGGCTACATTGTTGCTAACACCCTGACTGGAATTGCAGCTCACGGTGACAGTCTCTCCTGGAGAAACAGCCATAGAGACTGGAGAATGGGTCATCACGATGTCCCCACTGGCACCCACAGTTAGAAAAGAACTTAGATTACACAATAAGTGACAAATATATGAAATATATATGTAAATGAATGTTTTCCTATGTGTCATACATAAACAGATCTGCTTTAGATGACTCAGTTTGTTCACTCTGCATGGTAAAACCATTCTTCTACTTTATAAGGCTTTTATCTTTTGAACCTCTCACATGAGACCCAGGGCAGAAGGAAGATGAGGAGTTGTGACCATCACACCCTCTTGCTCACCATCTGGTGCATTCAGGCCCATCTACAGGAAAACCCCATTGATAGGGTCTGAGCAGGTAGCCCAGTCCCTGAGGAGCCTATGCAAAGCATCAGAGAGTAGAAAGGCAAACGTGCCTGTGCAGGGGGTGTGAAGGCATATAATAGAAGGAAGGAAAAAAAGTATCATTATTACAGGAAATGTGACTGTATTCCTGGAAAAGTCCCAGAAATGAACTTAACACTATAATTTTCAATAGACTTCAACAAAATTGACAAATAGTAAATATATTTATTAATTGTATACTTCCAAACAACCCACAATCATCTTAAAACATAAAAATTTGTAACAGAATGTGAATGTTGGTGAGTATAAAATTTCTGAATGTAATTGAGCCTTAAAAATATGATGCCAGAACCTATGTGCAATATAGTCATAACACTGGATAGAATGAAGATATAGTGCATAAATTACATGCTTCTGAATTTTGAATACATATTTGATGTTCCCCTTGGACAGCCCAAAGGCACCTCAGAATGTCCAAATCTGGAAATCTGATACTTCCCTCAATGTAAACATTATCTCCAAAAATGAGTCTCCAGAGGATGAGAGGAAGATGGCATCTTAGAGAGGAGTGGAAGACAGTTAGTCTCCCTGGAACAGATAATAAACAAACAGGAACAACTGGTAAATGATCTGTGGGAGGACAAACATGACTGTTCACTCATCATACACGGACATGATTTGGGAGGAATGCCAGAGACTGCAGAATAAAATCTGTTAGCAAAAACACAGACCTGAATCAGAAGCCTCCTCCCTCCATGGCATGCATTGCAAAACCTTGTGGTGATAGAGAGCAGCAATCTCTGAGCAAGCAAATATAGCACAACTGAGCTCCTATAGGGGTTTCAATTTACAAACATGGACTCCTCAATACAGGCTATAAATCCCAAACAAGTAGACAGAAGCTTTTGGTGAACACTGACTTTGGAGGGCCGGAAGACCTCTTTGGGAAGGAGGAGGAGCCCAGAGAACCAGTTTCTGTCTCTGGCCAATGGGTGAAACTGATTGTGGCTGTGAACTGACCCTGAAGGGGGGATTTCTGTCCCTGTTTCAGCTTAGTGGAGAAAACCTCAGCCATTTTCAGTTCCCAGTGCTCTGACCCAGGCAAGGATGGAGATAGCACAGGCAGAGAGACTATTCAAGTGCAAATGACCTCTCCCAAGGGGGTGTATCTTCCCAAAGAGGAAAGAGTTGGTGCAATGCTCTACTACCTGCTTTCCATTCAGATCCAGACCCCAGAGCCTTGGGGAAAACTCCTGCAGGCCATGCCTCCTTACACCAGTCTGGAGCTTTATAGGCTGACAGGCAACACCTGCTAGGAAGAAAAACACAATGACTTGAGGCTTCACATGCTATATCAATCTTCTATGACATCCTCAGAGAAACAAGATCCTACTGTCTCCTTCCAAGACCCCAGCCTGTGCTGGTGTGGGGTAACCAAAGAAAGTAGATGCCTAGACAATAGAAAACTGCAACCTACACTAAGAGAAACAAAGTTATGGCCCAGTCAAAGGAACAAACTTACACTTCAACTGACATACAGGAATTGAAACAACTAATGCTAAATCAGTTCAAAAGTTTAGGGAAGATATGGCAAAAGAGATGAAGCATATGTAAACATTGCAAGGTGTTAAAAATAGTGTGGGATTGGGGGAAAATACAATCAATGCAAACTAGAGTATATAATATAAACATTGTTCTATGCTTCCTTTAATATAACAAAGGCAATATACCAAAACTAAATGCATATGGGTGGCACATAGGGGAAGGGTATGAGACTCCTGGTATTGGTGATATTGTCTGACTCTTTATTCTATTTTAGTTTAGTGCTTTCTTTCCGTTTGTTGCTTCCTAGCTGTCATGTTTTGTTTTGTTTCATTTTGTTTTTTGTTTTTTTCTCTCTTTCTTTTTTTCTTTTTCTTTTGTCTCTCTAGCTTCTTTGACTCTTCCTCCTTCTTTGTGGAAGAAATGGAGATGCCCTTATGCAGATAGTAGTGATGGTGGTGAATACATGAATGTGTTACTATACAGGAAACCATTGATTGTTTACTTAAGATGGAATGTATGGTTTGTGAACAAAACCATCTTTAAAAAAATGGATTGATGAAGAAATTTGAGGACACTATATTGAGTGAAATAAGATGGATACATATGACGGATACTACAGGGTCTCACTGATATGAAATAATTATAATACGTAAACAAATAGGCATGAAATATAAGTTACCAGAATATAGAATGAGGCTAGAGAATGGGGAGCAGTTGCTGATTATGAGCAGAATGTTCAACTAGGGGGAACTTAAATGTTTGGAAATGAACAGAGCTGATGGTAGCACATTGTGAGAGTAACTAACAGTGCTGAATGGTCTGTGAATGTGGTGGAAAGGGTAAGCTCAGAGTCACGTGTGTCACCAGAAGGAAAGTAGGTTGTTAAAAGATGGGAATGTATAAAACAGTGGATGTTGTGGTGGACAATGTCCTTGATTAATTGTGCAAATATTAGAAATCTCTTTCATGAACTAGAACAAATGCATGACACTATAACTAGAAGTTAATATTAGAGGGGCATATAGGAAAATAATAGATACCTCTTGCAAACTATATACCACAGTTAGAAGCATTTTAAGATTCTTTCATCAACAGTAACAAATGTATTATACCAAAACTATGAATCAATAATGGAGGGGGGTGGTTAGGGATATGGCAGGATTTGAGTTTCCTTTTTTTTGTCTTTCTTTCTTTTCTGGAGTAATGAAAATGCTCTAAAAATTGAAAAAAAATGAATTGTGGTGATGGATGCACAGGGGTATGATGGTAATGTAGGCAACTGATTGTACACTTTGGATCTCTTTATAATTGTATGGTATGTGAACAGTCTCTCTCTCTCTCTCTCTCTCTCTCTCTCTCTCTCTCTCTCTCTCTATATATATATATATATATATATATATATATATATATATACATATATATATATACATATATACACATATATATAACGAGTCTCCAGAGACTTACCAGTCACCCTTGTATCTGCCTTTCAGGTCAACCAGTTTCTCAAATCAGAAATGAAGCTATTAGCAGATCTGTGGAATAGGTAAGTTAGCATCAGCTCATAAGTTCTCATAAAGCAGGTTCTCTTTTTACTCCTATTGGAAATCAATGATAGTTATAGAATTAGGCAAATAATATCATGAACACTTCTAGGCATAGGACATTAAGTTATAAATGAGTAAAACAGAACCCTGACTTCTTATAGTTTCATTTTACTAGGAGGGACAGGCAATAAACAAAGGACATTTCTGCTGCCCCACCTACCATGATTCTCTGAGATCTTCCACCTGTAGCAAAGCTGTTACTCAAGGCAGGTGGGTCAATGTGCATCCAGGGACATTTCATAGGAATCTCTCAGCATGACCGGAGTCAGAAGAAGAGAGAAATAATTGAAGCAGTTTCATAATATTGTATATTACAAAACTCTTCCTCTCCCATGATTTAAACTTTTCGTGGATGGAAACTACCCTAAGGGCCCAAAGATATTTCCCTTGATGGTCAGTGTCCTAAGGCATGTATTTTTCCAATTACAATTAGCAATAACCTTTTTTTCCATAGTTTGTCTCTTTATGAGCCCATTACTTTAAGTGAGGGCCCCTTACAAGGATTCAGGTATTGTGTGGTCCAGACACAAATCAGTCAGGAAGACATTTCTGCTTGGTCAAAAGTCAACTGTGTTCTTGGTCCACCACATCTTTGGGTTTAGAAGATGGCAATACTGTCTTCAGATTTGTTCTCATCCTCCATGTTATTTTTTTCTGTTCTTCCATAAATTTACATTTAATATACAGACAATCTTAAGTGTACTTAAAATAAATTTATACTTCCTAAATGACAAGATTCCTGATTTAATATAAAAGAATCTCCTTCCCAAGCCTACAAACATTAAGGAATGTGAGTCAGTCATGGACATCATGATGATAACCAGGATGAGTCAGGTAGACTGACTGGATCACAAGGAACCCATAACAATGGGATATGGAAATGTCCTCTTTGACATGAGAGAGTTGACCTCATGCCTGAATAAAGTAGAAAGTCATTGTGCAAAGCTCAGGGAAGAGCACCTCAGAAAATTAATAGTACCTGAGAGAAATTGGTCTTGGATGTTTAAGAAAGAAAAATGAAAGTATGAAAAGGAGACTATGACTTCATCCTAAGGAGCCATTAATGTTTGGATGAAAGCTTTGGATTTAGATTAACTGCAGTGGATCCATGGAACAATAGAATTATGTTTTAGCAGATACTTTCTAGGTCATTTAATGGGCATTAACACTGTGAGGAAGAGGAGAGTTTGGAAGCCATTGTCATTTCCTTGCCAGCTGGGAAAGCTAGTTCTTCTATCCTCTCCTTTGAAATCATACAATGATTTTAAAAAGTGAAATTGTCCAAAGCCTATCCACTCCAAAGACACAGTTGGGGACAACAGTCTTTAGTAAATGGTAAAAAAGACATTAAGGTAAGTAGAATTTAAGAGGGCCCTGAAGATACCTGGCTGCTGGTATCTGTACATCTTCCAGCTGATCAGACACTAATTTAGGTTCTGCTCTGAGGGATTTTTCATAGTTAATGATGTATATTGACTTTAAGAAGGGGTGATTATCCAAGAGGGCCTGACCTTTTCAGAGGAGCTCTTTACATCTTATTGTACTGATCAGAAGCAAAGCACTCAGTAAGATTCATAGATAAGAAGGTTTTCACCCAGCTGGAAATATCTGATGTTGCCTATGGTGGTCTAGGGAGCCATGTGGCAAGGAATGAGGATGGTGTTTTAAGTCCATTTTACCCCAGATGATTTCCTGACATGTGACCACATCCACAGGCTCATGCCTGAATATTTTGCTATGGAAACACAAATAAGAACAGGATTAGTACTGAAGATGGTCAGGATATGTCCTATATTTGAATACTTGCCCACGTTCTCTGAAAACTGAAAGAATTTTGGGCAGAGCTCTTGCTAAGAGAGGGGAGTGATCTGGGGACATCACAAGAGTCCTGAACCACACTGCTCTCAACACATTTACCAAAGAGCCCAGAATACTTCAGATTCCCAAATGCAGATGTCTCTTTCAACATAGGAAAATACAAGAATATTTGCATTTTTGTCTTGATGTAAAAATAAAGCACCTTATTCTTTCCCTCTTTTAGAATTTATGATTCTAACTGCTTTCCAAATAAAATTTATAAATTTAAACATGGCTTCCCATTATATATTCACTTGGGACGGCTCACACTACCCCAGGCCCTTATCTGGGAACACTCAACACAAGTGTTCCTGTTGCAGACATATCATCAGGCTGAGCAAGTTATAAGGTTTGATTCACACACAGCCAGTTTTCACATGCATCAGCATTCTCAAACAATTGTACCAGGTCTATGGGAATCACATTCCCTATGGAAGTTATAGCACCCCAAAAAAGGTGCCCCAGTATTTTGATTGATGAATGAATGTATGTGATGAATTAGGAAATTATTGATATAGAGGAAAAAACTAATTAATGATGAAATAATGAGAGCTGCTGACAAACTGTTAGAATATTGATGTATAGAATAAAATGTCATGTTACTAATTTCAAATGGGAGAATTTCACTAGCAGTGACCGTGAGATTCTTCTGTAGAGGTCACCCAATATTTCTGTTATGAATTCATGGAAACGAAATGCATCATGGTGTCCTGTTTTGGATCTGGAACATGAAAATAAAATTCAAAAATAATTCATTAACTCAAAATAAAAAGTACCATGCAGTTAATATTATTGTACCACTGTAAATCTCTTTTTGGCCAATGAAACCTGATTATATAAGATGTTACCACTGGGGGAAATTGGTGGGGGGACTTATGGGAACTGTCTTTACTAGTTATTCAATATTTCAGTAAATCTAGTATTATTCCAATGTATTAAAAAAAAACAAAACAACACAAAACAAAACAAAAGAAAAACTTACTTTAAAAACACATGGAGGCCTTATGGCATGGAGGAGGCTCAGGGCTTTCCACACTGATGTCTTGCCCGGGTTTTGCACCCCACCCATTCCTGCACCTACTTCCTCCACCACTGCTCCAAGAAGCTGAGAAGCAACCTCCCAGGTTTCCAGCAGCAACTGTTGAATGAGCTGTGAGGGTGATCTGCTGCGGTGAGTCTCTGGAGCCACCCTGCTGGTTGTGCACCAGCGGACTAGCCGGGATCCCTCCCATGTCCCCCATTGGTCCGGAGGGTCCCGCCACCACCTAGACTGTGACCCCACCAGACACACAGACTGGGCAGGACCCGCACTGCAAGCAGGTGGCATCGTGAGACACCTGCCCTGCTTCTGCCATGGACAGGTGGTGTGGGGCTTCGTTGGTGGCTCCAAGCAGAGGGGCATCCCCACAGCTAACTTTCCTGAGCAAGTAGCACATAATCTTCCAGCTGATATATCCACTGGCATTTATTATGGTTGGGTCAGTGTTGGAAGTAGAGATGTCTGTAAGATGGTGGTGAGCATAGGATGGAACCCACACCACAAGAATACAAAACAGTCCATGGATACTCACATTATGCATAGCTTCAAAGAGGATTTCTATGGGGAAATGCTTAATGTGGCCACTCTTGGCTACCTCAGACCAGAAAAGAACTTTGATTCTTTAGAGTTACTTATTTCAGCAATTCAAGGTGATATTAAGGAAGGTAAGAAATGACTAGAATTACCAGAACATTTGAAACTTAAAGAAGACAATTTCTTCCAGGTTCCAAAAAGCAAAATAATGAATGGCACTGCTGAAAAATTATCTTATTTAATCATTCACTGTTTTCTGGTATTTCATTGCTTATAACTGCACAGTCTCATGTTGGCTATATTTTAAAATTCATTTTCCTAAAGCTGTGAATTATTTTAAACAATACGATGTAATTATTATATTTATGCTTCAACTGTTAAACCCATCATGACACAGTACTAAAAAGATTTCAATTAAAAATCAAGATTGTTTTTTATGTTATACATGGATTAAAAACACTTTCAAAGCTTTCTAAAATATACCACTTAGAAAGGTCTTAAGTTTCTTATGATGAAAATAAAACATATGTAAATGTGGGTGAAGGGCACATCACTAGTTTGAGATGAGACATGACTCTCATGGTAAAATATCAACATGTTTTTATGTACTTGTATATAGCATGTGCTGCTAACAGAGCAAGCTCATAGCAGGAAATGCATTAAACAGGTTTGGAAAGATGCCTCAGAAGAGCTGAGTGAAACTTGGACTTTACCAAGTGACATAGAAGAGTAATGTAAAAAAAACTGACCCAAAGCCAGACCCAACTGGGAGTCACATAATAGCTCTTGATCTGATGTTCAGCCAATAATATTTTAAGTGAGAGCTGGGCACTACTTACAAAATGTGCTCCTTTGACACCTGATTTTCCTCACTTTATTGGATCCCTCTGGTCCAAACATACATCCCTTATACAAACCAGGGTATGTGTTCCCCTGGGTGGACACAAATGTTTCCTAGAGGTACATGGGCAAGAAGAGGTTTAATTCAATTAATTTCTAGATCTTTGTCTTCTGCTCAGACTCTTCCAAAATGGATCAGTCCAAGAACAGTCAAATTGTGCTGCTAACCTCCTTCTTTCCTCCAAGTTCACAGTCACCCTTCCTGCCTTAGTGAAAAAAAACTACCAAGCATCTCACTGTAGGCATTTCCGTGGGGTACAAAACTTCTGAAACATCAAATCAGGGGATTATTACACTCCCATCAGGGTCAACCTTAGGAAACTGAATGACTCTAGAGACTGGTGACAAGTGCTGGAGAGGGTGTGGAGAAAGATGCAAACTTATTCATTGTTGGTGGGAATGTAGAATGGTGCAACCACTCTGGAAGACAGTGTGGAGGTTCCTCAAGAAGCTAAATATAGATTTGCCATATGACCCAGCTATTCCATTGCTGGGTATATACTCAGAGGAACTGAAACTTAAGACACAAACAGACATTTGTAAACCAATGTTTATTGCAGCACTATTCACAATTGCCAAGAGATGGAAACAGCCCAAATGTCCATCAAAGGAAGAGTGGATAAACAAACTGTGGTATATACACATGATGGAATATTATGCAGATGTAAGACAGAACAAAGACATGGATCATGTAATAATGTGGATGAACCTTGAGGACATTATATTGAGTGAAGTTAGTCAGAAACAAAAGGACAGATTCTGCTTTAAAAAAAACAGTTTTTCTTGTAGTAATCAATATGTTCAAGTGCTGATTGTGGTGATAAATGTACAACTTTATGATGATACCATGAACAACTGATTGTACACTGTGGATAAGTGTATGGTATGTGAATGCAACTCTATAAAATTGTAGGAAAACATGTATATAGGAGTAAAAGTGTTGGAGAAAACATGGTGAGAGGGATGATACCTCACCAATATGGGCTAACTACAATCTGTAAACTCAGAATTGATTCTTAGAACATAGCCTAAGGTGGACATAATAATTGTGATAGACCCTAGATTGTAAGCTCTTACAGCAGTTAACTCTATCCCTGAATTGTAATGCCTATCTCTAAACTTTGAGATGCTGATCTCCTAGCGTATAACCTGATTGGTCTCTGGAACAATGCATATCTCTGAGACACCTGAAACTCAGAGCTAGAGCTCAGCAGATATGAATGTCACTATTAGTGCATACAGCCACTGTCAAAAGGAAAAAAAAAAAGCTGAAAAAGAGCCCAGACTTCAATTAGTGATATGAATGAAGCAGGTCTGGTTAAGACCAGGGCAAGCCAGGCCAAAGGGTAAAGGTTGAAACTGATTGTGTTTTAAAACTTCAACTTCCATATGAGACCAAGGGAATAGATATCTATTTGGTACAGGATCTAAATTTTCTAAACGGTACAACTCTACAGTCGATTTGTTCAAACACCACAATTTCATGGAACTTTGAATAGGAAGTGAGATATGGTAGGTTAGTATAGGCTGGAGTGAAATAGTGACACATCCCAGAGTAATTTGGGCAGATAATAAAAAATTTATTTACAGCCTCCCCCTCCCCAGCCCCAAGGATCTGGGGGAAGGTGCAGATGTGTTGGACATCCTCACCTGGACTGATGTTGATGTTGTCACAAACATTGGGACTGGCATTTTGATGTGCTGAGCCCTTGATCATGGGACTTGCCCTTATGAAGCTCGTTATTGCAAAGGAGAGGCTAAACTTGCATGCAATTGTGCCTAAGAGTCTCTCCCTGAGTACCTCTTTGTTGCTCAGATATGGCCCTCTCTCTCTCTAACTGAGCCATCTCAACAGGTGAACTCGCTGCCCTCCCACCTACATGGGTTCCAACTCCCAGGATTGTAAATCTCCCTGGCAATGCAGAATATGACTCCCAGGGATGAATGTGGACCCAACATCATGGGACTGAGAGTATCTTCTTGACCAAAAGGGGGATGCAAAATGAGATGAAATAGTTTCAGTGTCTGAGAGATTTCAAATGGAGTCGAGAGGTCACTCTGGTGGACATTCTTATGCACTATATAGATAACACATCTTAGGTTTTAATGTATTGGAATAGCTAGAAGTCAATACCTGAAACTACCAAACTCCAACACAGCAGTCTGGACTCCTAAAGACAATTATATAATAATGTAGATTACAAGAGGTGACAGTGTGATTGTGAAGACCTTGTGGATCACACCCCCTTTATCTAGTGTATGGATGAGTAGAAAAATGGGGATGAAAACTAAAGGACAAATGGGGTGGGATGGGGGAATGATTTGGGTGTTCTTTTTTCACTTTTATTTTTTATTCTTCTTCTGGTTCTTTCTGATGTAAGGAAAATGTTTAGAAATAGATTTTGGTGATGAAATATAACTATGTTATCATACTGTGGACAGTGGATTGTATACCATGGATGATTGTATGGTGTGTGAATGTATTTCAATAAAACTGAATTTAATAAAAAATAAAAAAAATGAAAAAAAAATCTCTGTGTAAGAACCAGTACCATACAACTCCAAGACAAAAATATAGGGAAACATCTTCATTATCTAGTAATAGGTGATAGTTTCTTTGACTTTCAACTAAAGCACAAACAGAAAAAGATAAAGTGGTTAAATGGGAACTACTCAAAATTGAGTATTTCATTTCATCAAAGGAATTTGTCAAAAGGATGAAAAGGCAACCAACTCAATGCAAGAAAATATTTGGGAACCACATATCTGATAAGGGTTTGATATCTAGTATGTATAAAGAAAACTACAACTCTACAATATAAATTCAAACACCCCAATTAAAAAATGATTGATGGACATGAATAGACATTTCTCCAAAGAGAAAGTGCAAATGGCTGGGAGGCAGATGAAAACATTCTGAGTTTCACTAGCTACTAGGGGAATGCAAATCAAAACCACGGTGAGATATCATCTCACACCTACTATTAAGTAAACAGGCAACTGTAAGGGGATGTGGAGAAATTGGAAAACTTATTCACTGCTGTCGGGAATGTAAAATGTTACAGCCACTGTGGAGGACAGCTTAACACTTCCTCAGGGAGTGAATTATAGACTTGCCTTATGACCCTGCAATCCTGCTATTCGGGATACACCTGGAGAATCTGAAAGCAAGGATGTGAATAGACATTTGCACACTGATGTTCATAGATACATTATTCCCAATTGCCAACAGATGGAAACAACCCAAGTTTCCATTAATAGATGAAAGGATAAAAAAATATGTTATATATATATATATGATGCAAAATTATTCAGCAGTAAGAAGGAATGAAGTTCTGAAGCATGTGACCACAAAGCTGACCCTTGAGGACATCATGTTAAGTTAAATAAGTCAGACACAGAATGACAAATATTGTATTATCTCACACATATGAAATAATTATAATATCCCTACTCAAATACATAAAATCTAGAATTTAAGTTACCCAGATACAGAATGAGGCTAAAGAATGCAGAGCCTTTGATTAATACGCAGAATGTGTGGATTTAAATGTTTGGAAATAGACAGAGGTGATAGTACCATGTTATTGTGAGAATAATTAACAGTGCTGAATAGTTTGTGGCTATCATGGAAACAGAAAGTTTACAGTCATCAATGTCACTAGAAAGGAAGTGGAAGATTAAAACATGGTTATGTATAATAAAGTGAATAGTTGTGTTGGACAATGTCTCTGATTAATTGTACAAATATAAAAACTTCTTTTATGAATTAGAACAGATGTTTGATAAAATTTTAAGAAATTAATAACAGAGGGGTATATAGGAAAAATGTACCAACTGCAAACCATGGACTATAGTTAACAGTAATATTTTAATACTCTTTTATAAACAGTAAAAAATGCACCATACCAAAACTATGGTTCAATAATATGTGGGGATAAAGAGTATGAGAGGATTAGGATTTTTCTTTTTAGTCTTATTTGTTTTCTGGAGTAATGAAAAAGTTCCAAATCTGATCATGGTGATTTGTGCACACCTATGTGATTATACTATGAACCAGTGATTACATACTTCTGATGGATTCTATGTTTTGTGGATATAGCTCAATAAATTTGTATTAAAAAGTAGATTTGATGAAGTGCATTATGCTCTCACAATGAAATATGATGCACCAATGAAAATGGATAATTTTCATAAATTGTCTTATAATTTGGAGTATAAATGCAATTCACAAAAGAAGATGCACAATATGTCTCTATATTTAGAAAGTTCCACTACCAGCAAAAGTATATGGTTTAGAGATGTATATTGTTTTGGTTTGTAAAGCTGCCAGAATGCAGTATACCAGAAATGGGTTTGCTTTTACAATGGTGAATTAGTAACTCACAATTTGCACTTCTTACACCATGAAAAAATCTCAATTAAGAAGGATGATGCCTGAACTTTGAAGAAAGGCCATTGGCATCTTGGACACCTGTCACATGGGAAGGCACATGGTCTGAATCTGCTAGCTCTTCACTCCTGGGTTCCATTGCTTTCAGCTTGTCATTCCAGAGGCTTCCTCTCTGAGCAACTGTGTGTCCCCTCTTAGCATCTGTGTAATTTCTACCTCCGTGAGCTCTCTCTCTGGATGTTTCTCTCTGAGCTCTCTGGGCTTTTACTGTGTCCTTTATCCTCTCAAGTTAAAGGATTAACACCCAACTTGAATGGGATTTGGTCACATCTCAGCTGAAATAACCTAACCAAGAGGTCCCATCCATATTTGGTCCATACCCACAGGAATGGATTAAAACAACACGACCTTTTCTGGGTACATAACAGCTTCAAACCAGCACATAGGTCTAGAATGTAAAATTGTAAATCAAGGAAATGATTACAATAAAATCTCAGAAGAGATGTTTATCTTTGAGGGCAAAGAAGGGTTATGGTTTGTAAGGGATCAGTATATTCTGGGTAGGGGTAGAAATGTGCAAGATCTTGATGAGGTGTTAGTGACTATTAGGTTATTACTATTTGAAATGTGGGTGCCTGTGTTTTATGCACATCACATTTTCATTTTTTATAATGCATTTAAAAGTGTATATTTATTATACAAAAAAAATTCACAATTTTACTATACATATGAAAAATTATATCCACCAAGTATCTGGAACTATATCTGATAGAGATTATGTGGTATATCAATATTGTTGAAAAAGGAATGAATAAGAAGAAAATGAGTATGGTATGTGAATATGTCTCAAAAATTGCATTAAAGGAGGAAAAAAAGGAAAATGAATAAAAACAAAAGCATTAATTATATCAAAGATCAACTTCATGCATGAAAGAGATATTTATATCCCTGTTTGAGACATCTTTTGTGAATTCTAAACTATTAGAATGTTTCAATAGTACTTCAGACTGAATGTGGAGGGCACTTCAGTCTCATTGAATCCACCATCTTTACTTCTCCATACAAGCCCCATTACCAAATTCCTGCCCAGGGTCAAGGCTACCATACATTTGGTTGTGTAAACCTGAAGCACTGCAGTCTTCCTTGAGACTATATTTTACCTCTAATATCATACAGTCCCTCACCACAGTCCATTGATTTTAAAACCTACATATTGTCAAATCCATCCACTTCTTTCCATCTCCACTTCCATGTCCATAGACGAAACCATGAGCATCCCTTGTGACCTCTAGTGTTGATTCCAGAAATACCTCCTTATCTGCTTTTCTTATGCATGTTCTTCCTTCCTGGCAGAGTTTTCATCATTAAAACCAGAGTGATTATTCAAAAGACAAATTCGTTTATGTCATCAGACTGCTTCAAAACTATCCAAAACTTTCCAGTATGTATGGCATAAACACAAAAGACAACTTGAAGGTACTTCCTTTTTTGTCTCTTAGCTAAAGTTCTGCATTTTTCTGGCATTCTTTAATCATGGCTATATGAAAATATCTACTTACATGCCTGAGAGCGAAGTCCATGTTATACATTGGTTACAATTATTGTCACAAGCTTTGTGCACAGAAGAGTACCTGGTTGTATTATTTGTGTAATAAATAAATGAAGGAAAAGATAAATAAATGACAGCACCAATTCTGTCAAGATAATTTACAAATAAAATATAACCTGAGCAATAAAATAATGAGTAGTTTGCGGATAGTTTTTCAACTCCATAAATTATTCTAAATTTAGTACTAGTATAAATATTTAATTTTAATATGACCATAAACATTATGGGGATAAAAATTTTGATAAAGTGAATGCTGTCATATATGTGAAATATTTGGGGGATTAGGGTCTTTGAATATAAACAACAGAAACCAACTGGGTCTACATTAAGAAGTACTGAAATTACCAAATGAGTATCATATGGCTTACAGATTTGATTGGAAGTTGGGGGAACAATGAAAATAAGCTGGGAGTAAGACGGCATCAGTAAAGCCTAGAACATCACAGAAAGAGTCACTTGATTCCACTCCCACAAACAATGGACAGTTGACATTCCTGATGGCAACAGCAGCCCTGGACACTAGTCATGACACACTGGAGATTGGAGGCCTCCACTGCCACCCCCATGGGAGAGAATTCTGTCTGCAAACATTTTAGACTGTGAGCTCAGTATTAGAAAAAAAATTATGTGTATTATTTCTAAATGTGCTTCATTATGAACATGTCTGTTTCTCGGAACTGTAATGGGGTGATAAAATGTAAGTATGTCCATTTTTATTTTGTTAATGATTCCAAGAAAATAGATGCCATCTTCCCTTCTTTTCAAATTGTAAGTTTTGATAAGCTTACATGACTTTTATCCACAAACCTGTGATCTAAGAATTTCAGCTTTATCCTCCCTAGTTTTATAATAACATCCCTCAGCCAACACCCTGGATAATCCCTATATATCTCAGCCTCACGAATGCAGCCATGCCTGCGGGTTGAGGCCACAGAAACATTTGGACAATGAGAAGCTGTAAAATCTGAGGCTCCAGGTCTCCTGTATTCTCATGATAGATAACTTATAAAATGAGTTTTCCCTCCAGATGATCCTCCTATTCATAGAGATCCAAGATATTAAATGGCATATGACATAAATGCTACAAGCACCACAAATTTTCCCACTTAATACAGATAGTGACTGTATTTTTGCTGGATTATTTTTCCTATACCTGGGTTGCCCAGAATTTCTGAATCAGTCCCTTGTAATTGCATCACACCTTTAAGACTATCAAATCATAACTTCTCAGTGTAGCCTTCTAAGTCCCCCTGTTCTCCAATTGTTTTATTCTGCCCTGTAACATACATTTGATGATGTGCCTTTGCAGCTTCACCTGTAAAGTGGCAGAGTCTTTGAACATGTGCTCGTCCTGTGAATTGCATTGATCAGTACAATGCAACAAAAACAACAGAAAATGCTCTGATTCTAGGTTTCAAGAGACAAAGAAAAGTTGCAAAATGATGTCACCATCCCAAATCCCCATGCTCCTGATCCACTGTGTTTCAGATGAGAGATTTACAAACTTAAATATATTTTTCCTACAGTGAGATCCTTCTATACAGATACTGAGTTAAAGTGGTATATGAAATAAATGGTAGAAGAACCTGAAAACATAATCATGAACCTAAAAAAGAAAAAATGATTTTCTCTGATACAGTAAGACACTTTTCCCCTCCTACATTTCCTTAGATCACTTACTTTAAAAAATTCTAATTGAAAATTAGTTCCATGTGCCTTAAAGATGTATGCATTTTTTAAAGCTAATTAAGCCTCTTCCCTGCTTTACAACCAGGGTGTTTTTCTCAGACATCTGGGAACCACCTCTTTGAAATGGAACCATCAAGAAGGTAGTGTTGTTGTCCCCCATTTCTCTGGGAAGGCAGGAGTCTAATTTACATGGACACCTGTCTCTAAATTGCAAACCTATGTCCTGTCATAAAGTTATGAGATTACCTTCCTTTGGATAAATGCAATTCACTAAGGTAAGCATCACCCATATAACAAGGTGAATTTAGTTAAGAATTATGTGTGATGTATCATGTTCTTTTTCTGGAGCACTAGTTATCATTTCCCTTGAGAACATGCAGGTAATCTGTGGCATCTACCTGGCTTGATGAAAAGGTGAGATTTTTTCCTGTCTTTGCAGTCATTTTAGGGTGCTGACTGGATGTGCATTATATTCTGGTTTAATTCAATAATCAAACTGTTTTCATTGTGGAGAGGTTTCACAGATTGCCAGGATAGTTTTCCCCTGTTAAAAAGTAATTTTATTGCATTGATGTGGACATACTGTAGGCCACATAATATTTCCCAAAGATTACAATTATGGACTTTAAAGTCCAACATAAAATTAATAGCTTCAGAAGTATTAGTGATATCCCCAGCAAGAGCCTGATAAAATAATTCAACTCTAGGAATATAGAACTGTAAGTCTAGCTGGAAACTGGGAAATTATTTAGCCTAATATCCTCAATTTTTAAGTGAGAAAACTACTGAATAATTAAATAATTTGCCCAAGCTCACATACCTACTAGTGATAAAGGTAGAAGTAAAGCTAATTTTTCCTAAAACTAAAACTCTATCAATGATATTTCAACTGGCTTCCTATCACCTGAAAGTCTAGGCTTTTCTCTAATGTTCCCTACTACTGTGACATGAAAGAGTGGTAAGACAATACAGTAAATCATAGTCTCAGAATTTGGGCCTGGAAGGGGCTTTACTAAATAAGTAAGCCAGCCCTCTCTTTTTCAGGGGGAAATGTATGTGAAGTGAATTACCAAATGCTTCTTAGGAGAGATGTCTGGATTAAAATCCAGATAATGACAAATTCACTCCCAAAATCCTGTCTCTAGTTTCATGGCCCAACTATTGAATCATGTGCCCCATTTAAATCTCATGTGTTCAGGGTTTAGTTATATAAAAACCCCTTCTAGGCAAATAGAAGACATAATTCAACTATATAGAGAAAAACCAAACTTTGTTTCATTATTTCAAGGAGTATCTCCAGTAGTTCATTTTCCAACCTCTGAGATGGCTGACAGATAGTACTAACCTGATCACCCATTTCAGAGATTCAGAGATCCTTAATCTCCCCAATGAACTTCCTGAGCAGAAGGACTACATGGGGAAATCAATGGAAAAAGGAAAGAGAAGAGAAACAAAATGAAAAATTGGTTGCTTTTTGTTCACTGGGTACTTTTGGTCTTCTAAACATTCTTTGAGTTCCTCCACATGAGATTTCAATATCAATCTAACTAAAAAAGAAAAGCCTATAAAAAGATACTGAGCCACTCAGTTCCACCCCCTCCCCATTGCTCACTGCAGTCCAGCTGCCTGGCCCCTCCCTCCCTTCAACTCCAGCAAGTCCTCCCTGGCTCAGGCCTTGGCTTTCTGCCAGCTGGTGCTTCTCATCCTTCTGCTCTTGACTCCAATGCTTCCCCTCAGAAATGCCTTCCCTGACTGCTACCTAATGTTGCCCCCAACCCAACCCATCTCACCACTCTAAATCACTACCCTAGTTTTCTTCATAGCACTTTAATCACTACTGCAAACCACATTATTAATTTGCTTACTTGCTTATCTATCATATGTCTCCTCCAACAGAAGTAAACTCCATGAGAGCAGGAACCTTGTCTTATTCAGTGCTATTCCCAGCACCTAGCCCAGTTCCTGGCACAGTGGAGGCATTCAGTAAATATTTGCTTAATGAATGAATTAAGAAAAGAATGATAGATTAACAATAGAAATCATGCTTAAAAAGGAATTGATACATAATCCTCAATGAAGCATGTTCTAGTTTGCTAATGCTGCAGAATGCAAAACACCAGAGATGGATAGGCTTTTATAAAATGGGGGTTTATTTCACTACACAGTTACAGTCTTAAGGCCATAAAGTGTCCAAGGTAACACATCAGTAATCAGGTACCTTCACTGGAGGATGGCCAATGGCGTCCGGAAAACCTCTGTTAGCTGGGAAGGCACATGGCTGGCGTCTGCTCCAAAGTTCTGGTTTCAAAATGGCTTTCTCCCAGGACATTCCTCTCTAGCAAGCTTGCTCTTCTTCAAAACGTCACTCACAGCTGCATTGCGTTTAATGTCTTTGAGTCAGCATGTTTTATATGGCTCCACTGATCAAGGCCCACCCCGAATGGGTGGGGCCACACCTCCATGGGAGTATCCCACCAGAGTCACCTCCCACAGCTGGGTGGGGCACATCTCCATGCAAACAACCTAATCCAAACATTCCAACTTAATCCCCACTATTCTGTCTGCCCCACAAGATTGCACCAAATAATATGGCTTTTTCTGGGGGACATAATACATTCAAACTGGCACAAAGCAGCAGAGAGCACTTCTACACATTATTGCCCAAGTTGCAGAACAAGAGAGTATATATTAGTGGCTCCTCCGACTATCCACTACTAATAAGGTCCCTTCTAGCTACATAAGGGGCTCCCATATGGTACAAAAGGAGCTGGAAAGGGCAACTCTGGGTAGAGAAAATTTCTAACTTTGATTCCTCCTCCCTGCTATTTATGTTCAGCTATTTCAAAAAAATTCAAGTTAAAAATATGTGATGTAGCATGCATGCCTACCAATGACTTCATTGATAGGCCATGTGAATGGATATTATGAGTCATCTAAAATCTAAAATGAAATTCAATGTTACCTAGGAAAGGGTGGATATTTAAGCATATTTTGAGGACATAGAGTTGGTTCAAAAATAATGGAATATAAGGAAAGATACATCAGAGCTCATTTAAGTGGTAACTTCAGAAATACCAGAATGCTATTTTATTGGGAGTTGTCTGTTACAATTACATTAACCAGTATGCTTGAATTAAGAGGAATGAATGTTATGCGCTCCTAAATGGGGAAGTATCAGAGATAATTTTTAATTTAAGTGTAGATCAAAGGTGACTCAGAAGTTTGGGCAATGATCATGAATTTTTATGTAGCATTTCAATGTTTGAGGGATAATGCCTGAAATCCAGGAAATGCATATTCATGACTGGAACCTGATGAGGGCTGATATTCAGAGGGATTTTGTATTAAAAGTCAAGTTATGAAACACACATGGCCTGAATAAAAAATCAAACCCATATACACATCTTCAAAATAGAATTTTCTGCTTGGAATTGCTGTAAGTATTTTTGGGTCAATGTGGGTATTTACAGGATTTACTTCCTAGTGGCACTTAGGGGTTTCAAGTTTCTTTAACTGTTAGCAAAACTTTTTATATAACTGATATTTTGGGATGGTTTCTCTCTTTTGTGTGGACACTGATGGATGCAAAGTCTTGAAATCTGACTGAAGGCCTTACTCTCATATGAATCTGAAGATGTGAGCTCCAGTTGAAGGCTTTTCCAAACTCATAACATTTATAGGGTTTCTCCAATGTGTGGATTTACTTATGTCTATTCAGTTTTGCTGTAGTAGTAAGATCCTTACCACAGTCATCACATTTATACATGATATCTCCTGTGCGGTCTCTCCAATGAATATGAAGTTCTGATATATGGAAGAAACACTTATCACACTTGTCACATTTATGGGGCTCCTCAGCTGTGTGAATTTTGTGATGCATAAAGGTCTACTCTCTCAGAAAAGAATGCCCTATACATGGGGCACTTGTAGATCATTTATCCTATTTGTTATTGTGATTTAGAGGAGAAATTTTCCTTGCAACTACAATAGTTACAGGATTGCTGTTTCATGAAGTCTCTTATTTGGCCAATTTGGCAGGTTTGCTCAGGCTTGCTGTATTTGGTAATTTTAAGGTTGGCCTAAGATTTTCCCTGCCTGACTTTCTATGGAAGGCATCTTTCTGCATAATGTTCCTCATTCAGTGTTTTTACTAATTATAAAGTGGCATTTACTTCCACATGAATTCTGAAGCTCATTTACACAGGACATTCTTTTAGACCCTGAGTGGTCAGTATCCCAAGGGGCTCCCAAGATGTGAACTTTTGTTTTCTAAGCCCTTGGAATCTTCCTCTTGTTCAAAAGTCAGATACTTCACACATCTAGAAAAAAGTATTGTACACTGTCCCCTGTAGTTGAGGATGAGATACTGCTGGTTGGTCTTGATGCCTTAAAGCCTCCTTTTGAAGAGTTAATGTGATGTCCTGCCTCCTACACATCAGACAAGGAATGTTTCCAGGAAGAAGATCCTTGGATTCCAGGTACATCCATCTCTCTTACTGAGGACTCCCCACATAGGTGCCACTCAAGTCTCCTTCTTTATCTTGAGAATGAAGCTCTCTTACCTTCCAGGGTGATTTATCACTTGGATATGTAGATCACAGTAACAGAAGTCAAAACCCCCAAGACATAATTTAATTTGGTTAAGGAAGGAAATGAGAATATCACACATGTAGGGCAAGAGAATACAGTTTTGTTAATATTTTTTTAGAAAAGTTAAAATCATGATTCTTATACAAGTACAAAAATTAATATGATAATTTATTTTGCTCATAATGATATGATGGAACCTGTCCAATATTATAATCAGTTCAAAGGAAAAGTCAAAACCCTAAAGATATATTTAGATAAAGGAATGTACAGATGAATTGAAAATGGAAATAAAAGTGCCTTTTTAAGGGGAAGAGGGTCAATATCATGACCACCATATAGGATAGACTCTATCTATTGCCCACAATTTACAAAATGTTGGAAATAGTAGAAGGACCATGAACAGGGCAATAATCTGACAACACAAAAGTTTAAGTTACAGATGATGGATAGTTTTCAATTGCAACTGTTGATAAAAATTTGAGTTATTTTTAATCTTTTAATACAACACAGGATATTGTAAAGACCAACTTTGTGTATGTGTCATTTCACACACGTGAGAATATGATTACTTGAACACCAAACCTCTGACAATATAGATAACAGTGAACTTTTAGTGAGTTTTTATGGATCAACCACTTTAAAAGAGAACTATTGAAATAGGACAGCAATCAAAGGAATATGAAACTCAGTAAAATTTTTTTCTTGCAACATAAGATCAACACCTTCCACTTAATCAGCATTATCCACTATGATTTAAGCATTTTTCAGTGAGGATAGATAGTTAAGGCATTTACAATTGTTATTTTCAGGCAATGATAAAAAAATGCTTATCAAAAAAAGAAGTTAGAGTTGGAAACCACCTTAAATAACATTGACCAGGGAGGCTTGACTGGAAAACAGTCTCCATGAAAGTAAAATGTAAGGGAGGAAGGTGACCTTCCATGTGGGAAGATATTTTTTATTACTTTTATTTTTTTAATTCAATTTTACTGATATTGTTCACATACCATAGTCATTCAAAGATCCAGAGTGTACAATCAATTGCCCATAATACCATCGTACAGCTGTGCATCCATCACCACAATTATTTTTTTTTCAATTTTTAGAACATTTCATTACTCCAGAAAAGAGATAAAGCCAAAAAAGAAAACTCAGTTTCTCCCATACCCATATCCACTCCCCTCCATTATTGACTCATAGTATTGGTATGGTACATTTGTTACTGTTGACGAAAGAATGTTAAAATACTACTAACTATAGTACATAGTTTGCAATAGGTATATTTTCCCTATATGCACCTCTATTACTAAGTTTTAGATATAGTGTCATATATTTTTTCTAGTTCATGAAAGAGTTTTCTAATATTTGTACAGTTAATCATGGACATTCCCCACGAGATTCACTGTTTTATACATTTCCATCTTTTAACCTCCAACTTTCCCTCTGGTGACACACATGACTCTAAGCTTCCCCTTTCCACCACATTCACACACCATTCAACACTGTTAGTTTTTCTCACAATAACATGTTACCATCACTTCTGACCATTTCCATACATTTAAGTTCAATCTAGTTGAACATTCTACTCATAAAAATTAACTGTTTCCCATTCTTTAGCCTCATTCTATATCCTGATGACTTATATTTCATGTCTGTGAGTTTACATATTATAATTAGATCATATCAGTGAGACTATAAAATACAAAATATTTGTACTTCTCTGTCTTATGTGTCTTTCACTCAATGTAGTGCCCTCAAGTTTTCTTCATCAACCCCCTTTTTTTTCTGTATGTTTATTTTTTTAAGATGGTTTTCTTCACCCACCATACATTCCATCCTGAGTAAACAGTCAGTGATTCCCTCTGTAATCACATATTTATGCATTCTCCACTATCACCACTGTCTATATAAGAACATCTCCATTTCTTCCACAAAGAAGGAGGAAGAGTCAAATAAGGTAGGGAGACAAAAGAGAACAGGAAAAGAAAGAAAAAAAAGACAGCTAAAAAGCAAGAAAAAGAAAGAATTAAAGTAAAGTACAGTAAAATAGTCACACAATATCACCAATACCAAAAGTCTAGATCCCTTTCTTATGTCCCCATCATATAGGCATTTAGCTTTGGTATATTGCCTTTGTCACATTAAAGGAAGAATAATACAGTGTTTCTGTTAACTATTGTCTCTAGTTCACACTGATTGTATTTTCCCCAATACCACCTCATTTTTAACACCTTGCAAGTTTGACATCCATTTGTTCTAACTCACATAAAATATATATTTGTACATTTTATCACAATGGTTGAGCACTGTAGGTTTCACTGAGTTATACAGTCCCAGGATTTATCTTTCCTCTTTCCCTCTGGTCTCTCACATGCTCCTAACCTTCCTCTTGCAACCATAATTTCAGTCACCTTTGTCCAGTATACTTACATTGTTGTGCTACCATCACCCAAAATTGTGTTCCAAAACTCTCACTCCTGTCTTTTCCTGTCTGTCTGAAGTGTTCCCTTTAGTATTTCCTATAGAGCAGTTATCTTGTTCATAAACTCTGTTATTGTCTATTTGTCAGAGAATATTTTAAACTCTCCCTCATATTTGAAGGACATTTTGCCAGACATCAGATTCTTGGTTGGTGGTTTTTCTCTTTCACTATCTTAAATATATCACACCACTTCCTTCATGCTTCCGTGGTTTATACTGAGAAATCCACACATAGTCTTATCAAGCTCCCTTTCTATGTGATGGATTGCTTTTCTCTTGCTGCTATCAGGATTATCTCTTTGTCTTTGTTGTTTGATAATCTGATTAAGTGTCTTGGCATTGGTCTATTCACATCTATTCTTTTTGGGGAATGCTGCGCTTCTTAGATCTGTAATTTAATGTCTTTCATAAGAGATGGAAATTTTCATTAATTATTTCCTCTATTATTGCTTCTGCCCCTTTTCCTTTCTCTTTTCCTTCTGGGGCACCCATGGCATGTACATTAATGTGCTTCATGTTGTCATTCAATTCCTTGAGATGTTGCTCATATTTTTCCATTCTTTTCCCTATCTGTTCTTTTGTGTGTAGGATTTCAGGTGTCTTGTTCTCCAGTTCCTGAGTGTTTTCTTCTGCCTCTTGAGATGTGCTGTTGTATGTCCCCACTGTTTTTTTTCATCTCTTTTGTTGTGCCTTTCATTTCCATAGATTCTGCCAGTTGTTTTTTCAAATTTTTGATTTCTATCTTATCTTCACCCAATGTTTCCTTTATATCCTTCATCTCTTTTGACATAACTTCCTTGAACTCATTGATTTGGTTTCTCAATTGACTTACCATATTTATTTGAAAACCTTTAATTGCTTGTTTCATTAAACTGAAACAATATCTAAACTGTATCTTAATTGAGGTGTTAGTTTGTTCCTTTGACTGGGCCATACCTTCATTTTTCCTAGAGTAATTTGCAGTTTTCTGTTATCTAAGCATCATTCTTTGGTTACCCTAATCAGATTTTCCCAGATCAGAATGGATTCAAGTCTCAGAAAGGGGTTATATTCAGCTTCAAGTTTCCCTGAGGGTGTATCTTAGACTGACAGTCTTTCTTGTGAGGCTTCTAGCCACTCTGCTTATCCTAACATGCCCAGCAATTGGTGCCTGTCAACCTGACAGTCCTGATTTGTTAAGGAGGATTGGCCCCTTTAGTTCACAGCTTAGGTTGTTTCTGTTTTGGCTGTTTTCCCCCAGGCTCTGGGGTCCAAGTTCTGAAGGGAAGGCCGCCACTAGAGCTGGGTCCCACCTCCTTCCTTTTAGGGAAGATACACCCACTAGGGAGTTATCATCTGCATTTGAATTACTCCTTTGTATCTCTGACTCTGTTAACTCCACCCCTGTCTGGGTTAGAGGGCTGCAAACTGAAAATAGTTGAGGCTTTCTCCACTGAGCCACTTACATAGAGAAAGAGAAAAAGGGAAAGAAAGCCCGCTTTCAGAGCTAGTCCATGGACCCCAGCTTTGCCCATTAGTCAGAGAGAGCATCTGGTCTTCTCAGCTCCCTTTCCTGGGGCCAAGTGTTTTCTCGCTCTTTAAGGTGAGTCATCTCTAAAAGCCTCTGTATTTTTCCTTCTTTTTTAAAGATGATTTTATTTTTCCATCAGCCCCACCTTCTCTCCACTGGGAGCAACCTCAGGGTACTTTGCTGCTTGTTAGGGTCTTGTCTATGTTTGTAGCTTGTGTTCAGCAGTACACATTTGTTAATTAAAACCAGTTGGAGCTGGACTGAGCTATATTCACTTGCTCTGGGAATGCTGCTTTCTCCTACAGTGAGATCTTGCCACTCAGCCTGCTGTGGGAGGAAGGGGCTCCCAGTGAGTTTCCACAGTTTTTACTTACAGATTTTATGCTGCAGTCTCAGCCATTGCACCCAATCCAGGTTGGTGTGAATGGAAGGATGATCAACATTGTCCCAGCAGTTGTTCCAGATTATTTACTAGTTGTTCCTGGTTGTTGATTTACTAGTCATTCCTGCTCCAGGGAACTAACTAAATTATATACCTCTCTATGCTTCCATCTTGCTTCTCAACATGGGGGAATTTTGAATATGAAGGATCAAAATTTAATATTGGGAAGCTCCATTATTAGAAGGTGACATCAGAGCTGGAAAAAGATTGTAGGAGAAGTAGTTAAAATGGGAAATTTTTTGCATCAAGGAAGCACATGCAAGTGAGAATCAATCCATCAGGGTGTAAAATTTACTGTATATTTCCCCAGAGTGTAGAGATAGAATTTTATTGGTCCTATCAATTGTTCTATCAATAAAACTCATGAGGGTTTCTATAAAGCAAACTTTTGAAAACATTTATATAAGATTTTACACTATTTTGTTCTGTAATATCTATAAACAAGAGATTCAGAAAAAGCTAAGTCAATTAATACCCTGCTTTCCCTGCAAACCTTCCCAGGAATGAGTCAGGAGATGAGGCTTCTGAGATGGAAGAAGCATAAATATATATGGCTGTGTTGGGAAGAAGCAACTGGCAGTGCAGGACTCAATGAACTACAGCCCTGTGAGGAGATCTGTGTTTTTGGCTGAAGCACTGAGTACCAGGAAGATGAGGATTTGGGACTGTGACACCATCTTGCTCACCCATCTGAGGCACTCAGGCCCCATCTCCAGGGAAACCCCATTAATAGAGTCTGAGCAGACAGCCTAGACACCAGGAGTCCATGCAACTCAGCAGAGAATATGAAGGCAAACATGCCTGTTCATTGAGTTGTGACAACAAATAATGGAAGAAAGGAAATAAAAATATCATTACCGCAGGAACTACAAATTTATTCCTGACAAATTCCCAGAAATCAACTAAAGACTAATTTTTATCAAAGTTCATCATAATAGCCAGATTGTATATATATTTATTATCAATGGTACTTTTTTATGACTATGAATTTATATATTATAACCAATTCAAAATAGTGAGATCATAGAATATTTGTCCTTTTGTGTATGACTTATTTCACTTAACATAATGTCCTCAAGGTTCATCCATGTTGTCACTCAGTTCAGGACTTCATTCCTTCTTACTGCTGAATAATATTCCATCATAATTATATATCACATTTTGTTTATCCATTCATATGTTGATGGGCACTTGGGTTGTTTCCATCTTTTGGAAATTGTGAATAATGCCACTATGAACGTTGGTATGCAAATGTCTGTTCACATCCCTGCTCTCAGATCTTGTGGGTAATCCTGAGTAGCAGGACTGTGGGTTGTAAGACAACTCTGTTCTTAGCTTCCTGAGGAATGGCCAAACTGTTCTGAATACAGCTGTACCATTTTACATTCCCACCAGCAGTGAATAAGTGCTCCAATTTTTCCACATTCTCTCCAACACTTGTAGTTTCCTTTTGTTTAATAGCAGCCATGCTAGTAGGTATAAGATGATATCTCACTGTGGTTTTGATTTGCATTTTCCTAATAGCTAGTGAAGTTGAGCATCTTGTCATATGCTTTTTTTTATTTTTAATGCAATTTTATTGAGATATGATCACATAACATACAGTCATTCCAAGCGTACAATCAGTTGTTCACCGTATCATCATATAGGTGTGCATTCATCACCACAATCAATCTTTGAACATTTTCATTACTCCAAAAAATAAAATTAAAATTAAAATAGAAAAGAACATTCAAAATATCCCATTCCCTTCCTCCTCTCATTGTACATTTACTTTTTTTTGATATGAAAGAAAATATTTTTCATTAATGAATAATTCAAGTGACATAATTTTACCATTACAATCAGTTGCCCCTTGGTACCCTCATACAGCTGTGCATCCATCACCACATTTAATTTCTGTTCAATTTTTAGAAACTTTTCATTACTCCAGACAAGAAATAAAGTGAAAGATGAAAAAAGAAAAAATGAAAAGGAAACTCGGATCCTCACCTATCCCCAACCAACCCCCCTGAATTGTTGACTTATAGTGTTGGTATAGTACATTTGTTACTGTCCATGAAAAAAATGCTGAAATACTACTAACTGCAGTATACAGTCTGCAATAGGTATATATTTTCTCCCCATATACCCCTATATTATTAACTTCCAATTGTATTGTCATACATTTGTTCTGGTTCATGGAAGCGATTTCCAATATTTTCACAGTTAATCATGGACACTGCCCACCACAGGATTCAGTTTTATACATTCCCATCTTTCAATTTCCAGTCTTCCCTCTGGTGACATATATGACCCTGAGCTTCCCCTTTCCACCTCATTCACACACCATTCGGCACTGCTAGTCATTCTCACATTTTGCTACTGGCACGTCTGTTCATTTCCAAACATCCAAGTTCATCCTAGTTGAACATTCCACTCATACTAAGCAACTGCTCCATTCTTAAGCCTCGTCCTATATCCTGGTACATTATATTTCATGTCTATGAGTTTACATATTATAATTAGTTCCTATCAGTGAGACCCTGCAATAATTGTCCTTATGTGTCTGGCTTATTTCACTCAGTATATTGCCCTTGAAGTTTTGCCATCAACCCATTGTTTTTTCTTTTAATAACGTTTTGTTCACTCACCATACATTCCATCCCAAGTAAATAATTGATGGCTCTCTGTATGGTCATATATTTATGTGTTCACCACCTTCACCACTATCTATATAAGGGCATCTACATTTCTTTCACAAGGCAGGAGGGAGAGTAAAAGAAGGTAGAAAGGCAAAAAAAAGAGGAAAAAAAAATGACAGCTAAGAAGCAGAAAAAGGAAAAATAACCTCAAATCAAAGCAGAGCAAAGAATCAGACAACACCACCAATGTCAAGTGTCCAACATGTCTCCCCTATCCCCCCCCCTTATCTACATTTACCTTGGTATATCACCTTTGTTTCATTAAAGGAAGCATAATACAATGATTCTATTAGTTACAGTCTCTAGTTTATGTTGATTGCATCCATCCCCAATGCCTCCCCACCTCTAACACCCTGCAAGGTGGACATTTGCTTGTTCTCCCTCGTAAAAGAACATATTTGTACATCGTACCACAACCATTGAACACTCTAGATTTCACCAAGTTACACAGTCCCAGTCTTTATCTTTCCTCCTTTCTGGTGTCTCACATGCTCCCCACCTTCCTCTCCCAACCATATTTATGGTTACCTTTGTTCAGTGTACCTACATTGTTGTGCTACCATCTCCCAAAATTGTGTTCCAAACCACGCACTCCTGTCTTCTATCACCCTGTAGTGCTCCCTTTAGTATTTCCTGTAGGGCAGGTGTCTTGTTCACAAAGTCTCTCATTGTCTGTTTGTCAGAAAATATTTTGAGCTCTCCCTCATATTTGAAGGACAGCTTTGCTGGATACAGGATTCTTGCTTGGAGGTTTTTCTCTTTCAGTATCTTAAATATATCACACCACTTCCTTCTTGCCTCCATGGTTTCTGCTGAGAGATCCGCACATAGTCTTATGAAGCTTCCTTTGTATGTGATGGATTGCTTTTCTCTTGCTGCTTTCAGGATTCTCTCTTTGTCTTTGACATTTGATAATCTGATTATTAAGTGTCTTGGTGTAGGCCTATTCAGATCTCTTCTGTTTGGAGTATGCTGCGCTTCTTGGATCTGTAATTTTCTGTCTTTCATAAGACATGGGAAATTTTCATTAATTATTTCCTCTATTATTGCTTCTGCCCCTTTTCCCTTCTCTTCTCCTTCTGGGACACCAATGATATGTACATTATTGTACTTTGTTTCATCCTTGAGTTCCTGGAGATGTTGCTCATATTTCTTCTTTCTTTTCTCCATCTGCTCATTTGCGTGTAGGCTTTCAGGTGTTTTGTTCTCCAGTTCCTGAGTGTTTTCTTCTGCCTCTTGAGATCTGCTGTTGTATGTTTCCATTGTGTCTTTCATCTCTTGTTGAAGTGAGGTCCCTTTCCGTTAATCCCAAAACATCTGCAAAGCAACAGTGTTGTGTAAACAGCATTAGGCCATGAGGAGGGGGAAGTGAGACTGGGCCTGTACCAGTTAAAGAAATCAAAGCTTTGCCTTTTAGGGGAGGCAAAGCTGCGGTTGCACGCATCAGCCAAGCGTAACCCTTTTAACAATAACTGCTCCAGGTCCAAGTGAAACTTTTTGTAACCCTTTAATAATCAATAGCTGCTCCAGTCCCAAGGAAACTCTTTGTGAAATTGTTTTTTGTGATCAAGAGCTAAACTGCCAACTCTGCTTCTGTTAGAATAGCTTGCTTGCTTGCGTTCCTAGGATACAGTTTCTGTCTATATAAGGCACCAGCACACACAGGTGGGGGATGCTTGCTGAACTCCCTGTGTGGAGTGAGAGACAGCAGCCACCTGCTAGCTGGCTAATAAAAGGCTCTTTAAATTCTGTTTGGCTGTCTTGTACTTTAACTCGCGGGCACCGTAGCATTGTGTTGAGCCTTTTGTTTCCATAGATTCTACTAGTTCTTTTTTTGAACTTTTGATTTCTGCCTTATATATGCCCAGTGTTTTCTTTACAGCCTCTATCTCTTTTGCAACATCTTCTCTAAACTTTTTGAATTGATTTAGCATTAGTTGTTTAAATTCCTGTATCTCAGTTGTCGTGTATGTTTGTTCCTTTGACAGGGCCATAACTTTGTTACTCTTAGTGTAGGTTGTAATCCTCTGTTGTCTAGGCATGGTTTCCTTGGTTATCCAAATCAGTTTTCCCAGACCAGAACAGGCTCAGGTCCCAGAGGGAAGAAATATTCAGTATCTGGTTTCCCTGGGGGTGTGTTTTAGAAAATTGCTCCACCCTGTGATGTCTCATATCAGTGTGCTTTTCTGCCCAGCAGGCAATGCTTGTTAGCCTATAATTCTTGACTGGTGTGAGGAGTTATGGCTGTGTTCCCCCAGGCTCTGGGGTCTGGTTTTGAATGGAAAGGGCCCCACCCCTTTCCTCTGAGAGAAGATAGACCCCCTAGGGGGAGGTCATTAGCATTTCAATGGTCTCTCTCTCTGCTTGTGTTATCCCCACTCTTCTCTCAGTCACAGTCCTGGGAACTGGAAATAACTGGGGCTTTCTCCACTGAGCCAAAAAAGAAACAGATAGTCCCCTTCAGACCCAGTCCAAGGGACCCTCTGGCTCTCCAAGGTCAGTCGTCACCCAAAGCCTCTCTGTTTTTTGGGGATTTATACCTGTAGTGAACAGTTCACACTCGCTAATTAAAACCCCAGTTGGAGCTCAGCTGAGCTACATTCGCTTGCTGGGAGAGAGCTTCTCTCTGGCACCACGAGGCTTTGCAGCTCAGGCTATGGGGTCTCATGACTTGGATCCGCGGGTTTTACTCACAGATTGTATGCTGTGATCTTGGGCATTCCTCCCAATTCAGGTTGATGTATGATGAGTGGATGGTCTCATTTGTCCGCCCGCAGTTATTCTGGATTATTTACTAGTTGTTTCTGTTTTTTTTTTTTTTAAGTTGTTCCATGGGGACAACTTAGCTTCCACTCCTTTCTATGCCACCATCTTCCCTCCATATCAATGATACTTTTTAAACCAGTTGCAATCAACTTGAAAACATAAACTTTTTAAAATAAAATATGTGTCTGTGAGTGTAAAATTTCAGAACTTAATGGAACTTATAAATCTGGTATCAGAACAATCAGAATTGACAGGTATTGTGCATCTGTTACCAGGCCACTGCAATAAAGGGATTAATCCTTTTTGTTTGCTTGTTTTCTTGTGCATATAAAATTTATGTTTGTACTACAAGGTAGATTTTAACTCTTTAGTAGTATGATGTTTTAAAAATAATGTACATACCTTAATTAAAAACACAATTCTGCTAAAAAATGACAATAAACTGAGCTCTCAGCAAGTCATAACATTTTGGCAGGTGTATGGTCTTGCCATGATGTGGATGTCTGCTGAATGATCAGGGTGTAGTTGCGGAAGGTTTGTGATGGCAGTGCCAACTTCTTAAGACAAGGTAACAAAGTGTCACATTGGTTGACTCATATTTTCATGCAAGATTTCTCTGTAGCATGTGGTGCTGTTTGATAACATTTTACCCACAGTAGTACTTCTTCCAAAATTGAAGTATATCCTCTCAAACCCTGTCACAGCCTTATTAACTAACATTATATAATATTCTAAAATCTTTGTTGTTGTTTCAATAATGTTCAGGGCACCTTCACCAGGAATAGATTCCATCTCAGGAAAACAATTTCTTTTCTGATCCATAAGAAGAAACTCCTCACCCATTAAAGTAATTCAGAGCCTCTTCAGATTCCACTTGTAATTCTAATCCTCTTGCTATTTCCAACACATTTGTAGTTACTACCCCTCAAAGTCATCCATAGTGGTTGGAATCTACTTCTTCCAACCTACAGTTAATATTGATATTTGTTTTCTTCCCATGAATCACTAGTCTTTTTAGTGGGACCTAGAATGGAGTGTCCTTTCAAGAAGGTTAAGAAGGTTTTCCACTGGCTGTGCCCAGACCCATCAGAGGAATCACTATCCATGGCAACTATAGCCCTTTGAAATATACTTCTAAAATAATAAGTTCTGAAAGAAAAATGACCCCTTGTTCCATGGCTTGTGAATGGATGTATCAGATCTAATTAATCACATTTTACATCTCCATTGGTGTTCTTGGGTGGAAAAGTGCACTACTATTTTGAAAGGGATCTTTTATTTCTGAGCAGTAGTTTTAACAGTGGGCTTAAAATATTCATTAACCATTTTGTAAGCACATATTGTGTCTTCCAGGCTTTCTTGTTCCATTTATAAGGATATGGGCAGTGTATATTTAGCATAATTCTTAAGGGTGCTAGGGTTTTGGAATAGTAAATGAGCATTGATTTCAACTTAAAGTTACCAATTGAAGATGCCCCTAACAAGAGTTTCAGCCTGTTCTTTCAAGTGGAGGCAGCAGAGAAAGGAGGTTTCTATGAATGTGAAAGTGTCTTTAATTTTCACATTTCCATTTTTTCTCAACCTTTCCTTCTGCCTATCAATATGACTTTTTCATTTCCTTTAAAAAAGTATGTTTATTCCAAAAATCCCAGTAATTAATTTGCTTGAGATGCAGTGCAGTAAATAAATTAATTTATCCAAATCAAAAGAATCTCCCTCAGGCAACACCAAGATGGTATTCTTATAAATCCATTATCAATAGGACAGAGGGAGATGCTACCTCTTTAAGAGAAATAACTAAAGAAAACATTCTGGCTTTCCTTATTATCCAGCCCAGTGGTGATCCTAATGGAATTTTACAACCCATAATATACCTGTTACTCAATAATGTGGTTCATCTCTCTAGTTGTCCAAAATACTGAAGAGCTGGAAGGAATTCTTTATAATCTGAGAAACTCTTAACAGTGTTATAAAGCCCAGATTCCTTCAGATGATCTACACATTTCAGGAACTTAAAGAGGAAGTTCAAAACTGATGGAAAATGTCATGGAGAAAGCTAACATAAATCCAGGGTAATAGGTTAAAGAATAAGAGAAATGCTGTTGAAAAATGAGTATCATGAAAGAAATGGAGAGAAGGGAAAGTAGCACTAAACAGAAATAGTGTAGGAAAGCACCCTCAGTGACATTGACATTTACATTAGAAGGGAAACAGAGAAAGAGGGTGTGTGGGAGAAAAGAGTAAGAGTGGAAGACTATCTTCTATGCATGTGGCTTAGAAGATGAAATGCCATATTTTGGAAGGACTGTAGATAGAGGATAATTGCAAAGAAAGGAGGAAAACTGGGAAATGAAGGCATTAAAATATAAAAGTTCCAGAGTCTTGGAGGCACACAGAAGAGAGAATCATCTATCACACTGAACACTTCTTTAAAGGGTAGAGATAGAAGTTTATTTGCTCAGAGATGTGATCTGTCCATGTGAAACATGGAGTTTTGTGTTACAGAAAATGACTAACAATGTTTGTAAAATAACTTTACAGCATTTTTCTTTAGTAATCTTCCACAAAGAGATCCAGAAAATGTCAGGTCCCTTAAATTTCCCCTCTTCTTGAAACTCTCTGAGAAATGATTCCTGAGACAGCCATTTGGGCAGAAGAGGAAGTGTGCATGTTCAGGGCTGTGAGGGAGGAAACAGCTGCTGCAGCAGGACTCACTGACCAACAGCTCTGGGGAAGAGGTTTGTGTTCGAGTATGAAACACTGTGGGAGGAGAGCTGTAACTTTGCTGACAGTAATAACCTGCCACATCCTCAGGCTGGAAACTGCTGATGGTGAGAGTGAAATCTGTCCCAGACCCACTGCCACTGAATCGGTCGGGGACCCCAGATTGCTGGGTGGATGCATAGTAGATGAGCAGTTTAGGAGGCTGACCAGGTTTCTTCTGATACCAATTTAAGTAGCTCGTTTTGTAGGAGGTGTGAAAAACACTCTGACTTGACTTGCAGTTGATGGTGGCAGTCTCTCCTGGAGACACAGCCAGGGAGGCTGGAGACTGGGTCATCACAATGTCCCCACTGGCACCTGAAAACAAGAATGGATAAAGAACACATATTGAATATAGCATATATTAAAATATTTACCTGAAAAATTTGATTTCCTATGTATCATGTTTTAGACCAATTTTAGATGAAACAGTTTCACCTTTCAAATATTAAAATCATGTTTTCAATTTTTTAACAATACTTCTCTGCTCAACCTCTCACCTGAGACCCAGAGCACCAGGAGGATGAGGAGTTGGGACAGTGGCTGCATTTTGCTCACCTGTCTGAGGCACTCAGTCCCCATCAAAATGGAAGCCCCATTAATAGAGTCTGAGCAGCCAGGCTTGTATCCCAGCAGTCTATGCAAAGCATCAGAGAGTATGAAAGCAAATATGCCTGTGCAGTGAGTTGTGAAGACAAAGAAGAGAGAAAGGAGACAAAAAATATCAGTAACATACGAAATTGTATATATGCCAAAGGATCAGAATTTAATATGACTATAATTATCAAAATATTTAGCAAAATTTGAAATCTAAGATATTCTGGAATCAACTGAAGTTTTTCAAACCAAATGCAATCACCTTGAAAACATGAATTAATTTTGTAATTGAATATATGTGTTAGGGAATGTATAATTTCAAGATGTGATATCATGAATATACATGGGATGTATATTCAGTAGATATATGCAGTAGAAACTTTAGAGTATATACTGGTGGATAGAATGAAGATTATTGCACAGATTTATAACTCTGTCTCAGATTCTTTGGTAAATTTTAAATTTATACACGAAGCTTCTATTGGACCTCTAAATGCACCTGAATATGTCCAAATTCAGACTTAGGGTATTTCCCTGTAAGAAAACAGTCTATGAAAATGAGTCACCAGATGCTTAGCAGTCACTGTAGACAACATTTCAATCAGCTAGATTCTCAATTCACAATTTAAGTCAACCAAACCACTTTATTAACCACTGATATGTCAGGTGTCACAGCTCCACCTGGGGGCTAATCAGTGAAATAACTTAATTTCCCAAATTCTGATGGAAGAGTTCTTCATTCATTTTGTACAAAAACAAAATGAAACGGAACAAAAACAAAATTAGAGATATCATGAACTCTTCTGGGCACAGGGTGTTAAGTTACAAAGAAATCAAACAGAACCCCTGATCTCATAAAGCTTTCCTTTTGTTGGGAGGGACAGAGAATACACATACAAATCAATGCTGCTACCTTTCTGAACCTGAATCCTCTGGGATTTCTAACCTGTGACAATGTTGGGACTCAGGGTAAGTGGGGCAATGCATGTTCAGTTATTTCATGAATTATCATCCCTCACCATGAAAGGGCTCAGAGAAACAGAGGACAGAATGAGTCAGGACAGTTTAATAATTTTATTGGCAACAAAATTCTTCCTCTCTCAGGATTTCAGATTTAGCAGCAGAGAAACACCTCTAAAACACCCAAGAAATTCTCTTGAGGTTCACCTTCCCAAGCATGTTTTTTACCATGTCTAATAAATAAGTCCATTTCTCTATAGTTCATCTTCCTATGAGAGCACCACTTTAGGTGAGGATCCCTTTATCAGGAATTCAGGAATGAGTTTCAGCACAGACCCACTGCCCCCTGAAAGTATGCCTACCCAGTCAAATGCCTGCAGGGTTCCTGGTCCACCACATACCTGGGTTTACTGGGTGACAATGTACTCTTATGAATTTGCCTCCATTTCCCTCTGTTTTGCCTTGTCTTCCAGGATATCTTCACATTTATACACACTCTTATATCTTCTAATGTAAACTCTGACACTATTCCTTAACATTGATAGTTTTACTGCTTCAGTACAGTAGAATCACTTATCAAACATTACAAATATTAAAATGTTTCAGATACTAATGAATGACAATTTGATAAAACAGCATATAAAATAGACAGTGACTGTTGCAGGGATCCTGCTTAAAATGTGGGGCCAGGAATGTCCATTTTCACAAGGAAACAGCAGAGCTGATGCCTGGATGCTTGAGGGAGTCGGCCATGCAAAGTTCTGGGAGGAGTAGAGAACCTCTTCAAATGCAGAAGACCTGGGAGAGGACATGATTGGCATGTTCAGGGAGGACAAACAGAACAGTGTGTAGAGAAGATTAAATGCAAGAACACATGGGTCAAGGGTGGTAATCAATTCATGCATTTGCCAAATATTTTATATGGCATATGAACAGTACAAGGAAAGAGAAATGTGGAAGCCATAAGCAATTCTATGCCAACTGGAAAGTTACTCTTCCATCTTGTCCTTTGAAACCATGTAATGATTTTAAAAACAAAATTGTCCAAATATTACCCAATGTCAAAGATACAATTGGGGCCACTTGTTATCTGGTAAATAATGCAGTAGGATAATATGCTGTGTCCTAAGCTGGCCTTGAAGATTTCTCACCCCTGATTATACATGCCTCTCCCAGCTCTTCAATGTGACAGTAATTTTGGTTCTGCTGGGAAGGGGTTGTTCAGATGTAAGGAATTCAGTCACCTAGTGAGATTATCAGAGATGTCTTGAACTAATCACAAAAGCCTTTTATCTGAGTGTAGAGGTTGGAAAGAGTGATGCAAGAAAGAATCAAAACATGAGAAGTTTCAACAAGAAGAAGATTTTCTGATGCTGAATTTGGAATGGAGAGTGCAATGGCAAGGAATGGGTGCAGCCTCTGAGAGCTGTCAGCTGACAAGGAAACAGGGACCTCAAACATACAATTCCAATGAACTGATTCTGCCACAACTATGTAGGATTGGAAGAAGACATCAAATTCTGGAAAGAACATAGCCCCAATGACACCTTCATTTTAGCCTTGTAAGACCCCAAGAGGAGAACCCACCACCTATGCCAGGACTTCTGATCTACAGATGTGAGCTAATATCCTGTTATCTGGTAATTTGTTATGAAGCAATAGAAAGCAATTACAGATAGAAATGAACCACAGTTTGAAAAGTGGGTCCTAACTCCAGATAGATGAAATTATCATCCCACTTCCCTCATGGTGAAGATGAGGCTGAAACCTCCATCTCCTGATGTGATGTGATGTGCCTTTTTTCTCACACAGTAATTTCTTAAATGTGTCCATGGCCACACGGTCAGGGCTGAATATTGCTTCATGAAAATACAAATAGGAAAAGAATCACATTTGAATATAATCCTGGTCTCTGCTTTCTTGTTCTCCGCAGTCATGTTCTGTGACTACTGAAGAAATTCCAGGAAGGGAAATCTCTGAGAAAAGGCAGTGACCAGGCAGATATCAAAGCAGACTGTCTTTACTGCTGCCTGCAAATTAGATTAAGGCCCAGAATGTTCCAGATGCACAAATATGAACATCTCTCTTAACATGAGATGTCCCTGAACTGTGTGAATTGTCTTGATTTAAGGGGAAAGAACATGATTTTCTTTAATTTGTTTTAGAATTTATAATTCTGAATCATGGTTCAAAAATTTGACATCCCCCAATGTTCAAATGACGTAAATCTCCTAACTATAGATAAAATCCTTATGAAAACCCATTGTACATTGTTTCAGCACAACTCATTCTATCCCACACTCTTACCTGGGTAACACTCAAAACAACCCTTTTATTCTTTCAGATATACCATTTGCATGAGTGAGTTTGGAAGGGATGATGACCCTCCTCCAGCTTTAGCATCTTTAGGGTCCTCCAGCACCTGTACATGCTGCATGAGACCTTTGGTCCTCACTGTATACCTAATGCACAAAACAGGTTCTCAATGTTTTAGATAAATAAGTGAATGGGATTAGTTATGAAATTTTTAATCCAGGGATGCAATTTTTTCAAACATTGAGATTTTATGAATAGACACAACATCTGAGAACTTCAAGGTAGAATTTATATTGCCAAACCATATGTATCCTTATTCTGGAGTGAGTTTTCCGAACTTATTTTACTTTCCAAAGCAGACAGAGGGCTGCTTTATAACCTTTGCAAAGAAATCTCAGGTGCAATTACTCTTATGCATATTTCAGGAAGCAGGGTTCATCTTCTAGCTTTGAGAACCAGATTAATCATTGACCTTGAATGATCAGATTTGGTGGCAATAGCATAGAATATTGATGTAATCAATTAAATGTTACTCTGCACATTTAAAATGCATTACATTAATAGAAGCCATGGCATACATTTATTTACAGGGCACCTTGTCCAGTGATTAAATCCATGGAAATCAAATACACCATAGTGTCCTTGATTCAATACTTAACCAGCAAAAGGACACTAGTGGAAAAATACTTAATCTCAAATAAAGTCTGGGGTTCAATTAATACTGATATACAAATGTAAATTTAAAAATTATACAAATATAAATTGAAAAAGGTCATGGAAAGACAAAATTGTAAACTGCTTGAACACTGGATGGAACAAAGTGAGGTCTGCCCAAGGTGCTGCTGTGTAAGATCAACCGTCCACGAAGCCACAACCCATTTTGACGGAGATTGTAGATACTGCCTCGGATATTCAGCATCAATTTCTGGAAGGTAAAACTGAACATTGCCCGCTAAATATGCTTCTTGAGCCCCTAATTTTCTTTTGCTCATTTGATCCTTCATTCCAAACACATGTTCTTTAAGCAACCGTGTTCAAACCAGGGCATGTGGAACACAGGTGTGTTCAAAAGTTTCCCAAGACGTTCCTAGGAATGAATAACTTTAAGGGAATTAATTTCTAGATATTAGTGTTCTGCTAAAACACTTCCTAAAGGATTTATTACCAAAAATGAGTTAAGTCATTTTGCTGACTAAGTTCACAGTCCCCCTGCTGCAAATTAATAAAGAAAGCTGGCACCCATCTTTCCTAGGGCATTTCATCCAGCATCAAACAAAGGAACTTTCTCAAAACACACTAGGATCAACATTGGGAAAGTGAATGATTCTAGAAAATAAGCCATAATCCCTCCCAGAAGTCCTGCTGTTTCCAAAGTTTTGCCTTTCAACAGTAATGAAGGAACACCTAATGTAATTGCCAGCCCAAATATTTCAAAATGCTACCATGGAATTTCAAAATTAAATCATTGCTTGAAGTCTCAGTTTTATTTCTTCGATTTCTGCCTTGCTTTTAATGTTTGTAATCTTTGTTTGTAATTACAATTCTCTGAGAACTGAAAAACTGGCAGTTTTGGCACTGCATTGAATAACTTGATTAAAGATTTCCCTCTGAACTTCAAGAATATTTGAACAAAATTTAGAAGACTTTTTTTTAAAAGTTCATTTTCCTTGATCATGTCCACTTAGGCTTAACTATGTACTTCTTGAAAGGCACAAAATTTTATGTAATTCAACTGATAAATGGCAGCCAAGATAAAAGTTGTGCACTGAAGTATATTTGTTGTTGCTCAATGTCTGTGTATATAAAAGTTGTTATTCAGTGATTTTGTGTGTACATGTGAGTGTGTTAGTGCATTTGTGTGTACAAAAGTAGATAGTATCTGAATGTGTAGGACAAGCTTAACCAGGTAGCACTATTTGGGTGGCTTAAAAACAAAAGGATTTTATTATCTCTTTGCATTTCTGAAGGCTGGAAATCTTAGATCAGGGTGTAGGCAGGGCCGTGCCCCATGTACCGTCTCCAGGAAAGAATCTGTTCCATGCCTCCCTCCTGGTCCTGCTGGTGGCACCAACCCTTGATGTTCCTGGGCTTGTGGCATCTTAACACCAATTTCTGCCTCCAGGTTCACCTGGCCTCCTCTCCTGGGGCTGTCTGTGTCTGGTACAATTGTCCTCTTTAGGGACCCCAGGCATATTGGATAAGGACCCACCTGCTCCAGGATGGCCTCATCCTAATTTAACTAATCCTCCCTGCAATGAACCCAATGTCACATTCTGAGATCCTGGAGCTTAGGCTTCAACATATATTCGGGGGACACATCACAACTGTCTCAATATGTAGCATTTGCTGATTTTCATCACATCAGCTTACTTTTCAATTAATAGCATTTAAAAGTTATTTGAAATAAGGAGATAGGAGAGTGGAAACAAGTATTAGAAGGTGATGGCCTTGAAAACAGAAACAAGTCAGCCCCAACAATCACAGAAAACAATTCTTTGCATTAAATCTATCAATATTTGTCCTAAGCTCTATGTGTCTAGTGGAATCTTAGCTGATACAGAGTTTGGTAACAAGAGTGAGTTGCTGCTATAACAAATACCAAAATATATGGAAGTGATTTTGAAGTTGGATAACAGGTAGATGCTGACAGAATTTTGAGGCAAATGATTAAAAACCTACATTTCCTCAAGCAGAGTACTGATAGAAATATGCACATTGAAACTGCTTCTGTTGAGAGCTCAGAAGGAAATTAGGAACCATAGTCTTAAACTGACAATTTTGCCCAAAGTCACTTAATCAACAAGAATAATCACTGTTTCCCAGATTAGCTGCATGTGACAATCACATGGGAAGTTGTTGAAAATAAGAAAGTTCAACAACATTTGGTCAAACTAGATGGAATTCCTAGAATTAGAGTTTGGAAGTCTGTAATTTAACAAAGTCTCCAGATTTTCTTTTAGACTATCTGCATCAGTCAGTGAATGTGCATTTAGAAACCAACAATGGAACATATAAGCAGTCCTGACGTCAACAGGAATAACAATAAAACCTAGTTGAAATGGTTTTATGAAAATAAAAAGATATATGTAAAGCACATCACATTAAACATTTTAATTCCCCAGATATTCAACTGATGAGTTTTTTAAAAACGTGACTGCCCAATTTTGAAATTAAAGATTTGTAGTTGTTATCATTGTGAGGTTGGTGAAACAGGAAGATGCTGAGAGTATTCAAGAGAAGAGCAGACAAACTAGGGGATTCTGAGGTTTGAGGATATACTTATATTACAATAAAAAATTGAGGATGTAATAGACTGAAAAGGATGAGCCAGTTGTGCAGGATGGAAATGGTGGCAGTGCCCAAGTGTGTTCTAGGTGCCAGGCACTTCTCCAAGCATTTCACATGTATTGACTCATTTTACCTCACAATGGTCTTACAAAATAGATGCAGTTATCATAACCAACATTTGAGAAAAACTAGTGAAAGAGTAGGCATGGTAAAATAAATTACTCAAGTCCTCAGGATGAGGAAGGATCAGAATTTTAAGAAAAATTGGAAACCTGAGCACCAAGTTCTTGGGGAAATCTTTACTTATTTATAGATTTTTAGGTTTAAAAGCTAAATAAGTATCTTGCCAGCTTTAAAACCCAGCAACCCAGGAATGTGTCTCTCAGGAACCTGGGAAACACCTCTTTGAAATGGAATCATTAGGAAGTCAGTGCCCTTCTCTCCATTTCTATAGGAGGGTAGGAGCATACCTTAAATGGATGCCTGGATCCAAGTTGCAAATCTACTTCCTGTCAGAAGGATATAGGAAGATAGTGTTTCATTTTAATAAAAGCAATAAACTAGAGAGAGGGTCACCCCCATAAGAAAGTGCATTTGTGATTGACTGGGTATGATGAATAGGGTGCTGTCAAGTCTTCTTACTGGAGGACTAGTTTTCACTGAGAACATATGTTTAATGAATTGCATCTATCCGGATTTATAAAAAGGTGATATTTTGTTCTGCCATGGCAATCACTTTTGGGGATTGGCTGGGATGTGCACCATATTCCAGATTTTCAAAAATTGAAGACTTTCCTCTCTCTTGTACCTTCATGGAGATGCTGTATGCCTTGGCAAGTGATTTTATTTTAGTTCTTTTTTCCTCAAATCTTTGATGACAAGGATAGCAAGTTTTCTTCCAATTCCTGAATTGGGCAGATCATTTGAAGGACTTGCTATTTAAAAGATACTGGATTATAAAAGTTCCCTTCTAGTTCTTCATTTTTTCTAAATACTAGACAGTTAAACCACTGTATTGAGAAGCATGTTTACTATTGGCACTGAAATCCCATCAAGAAAACCATATGGTGGGTAATAGGGAAAGTCAGAACGTTGTCTGCAGGGCTTTGTCTTAAAGGACCAATATCTCTCTCCATCTTATCTGGAATATGTTTATGAGAATACAGTCTTTATGTTGCCTTAGGATGGTTTTTTTTGATTTGGAAAGAATTAATGTATTTTCTGGGGTTTCTTAGGCCTTATCTCAAGTAAATAAATTCCTGTTATTTATGGAAGGAACATCATTTTAAAATGAGAGGAACAATCCACTTTGATAGCCAGAAGGGATCATGGAATAAAATGGAATGCAAGTGTGAAGATTAAAGGCACATTGTCTCTCATGGTCCCATGTTCCTTTCTCTGCTCTTTACACTGTTAAGGATGGGCTGCCTGTCTGGTTAGGGGCTGATGCAGCTGGTGGCTTAAGTGGAATGCAATACTCATTCACCATTCCAAAATCCTAGGGCCCTTTAAGAATGATGATAAATTTCTCTGCCTATGCTCAATAAAGGAACAAGAAAGTGTAAATTATAGTCCAGCCCTTTACCACATGGCTTATTGAATATTTCAAATCCAATGTTGAGACCTACGGCTTAAAAAAAAATTCCTTTCAAAATATTACTGCTCACTGACATTGTACCTGGTCACCGAAGAGTTCTGATGGAGATGAACAAACAGAAACTGTAGTGCATGAATGTGGCCAGTAGAGATCAATAGGTGCCCAACTCTTTAAAAATACACACACACATATGTATATAAACTTTCCAAATTGCTCATATCATGGGGAGTTGTAATCCTACAAATAGAATAGCATGTTTGGGCTATTCAACAACAATCGTCTTTAAAAAAGATTTTTCCTTTCATGTAATATTTTATTTTACATTGGCAACCTGAAAATATATTCTTAGAATATTTTCTTGGCTCATTTTCTTTGACTCAAATCCTACCACACTGGACACTACATTTCATCCTCCTTTTCTAGTCCCTACTCATCTCTCTGACTTTTACATTTTGGGGTTCCTGTAAGAATCCAGTCCACTTTCTTCTGCTCATCTCTACTTCCATTCATTGTCCGTATTCCACACTCTAGCACAGACTGTTTCCCTGAACTTCAGGCTCATAGATCCACCCTAAGGGGCACTGTCATTTGGAGATCTAGGAGACATCTTCAAAGTCTAGCATGTCCAAGGCAAACCATGATTCCTGTTTCCCTTCCAAAAAATTTGCTTCCCTTCATCCTTCCCTATATTAGTAAAAGAAATTCCAAATTTTCTAGTCATTTAAACCCAAAGTAATGTGAAAGTACTTGATTTCAATCTTCTCTCAACTCTCACATCCACTATTTCAACAAGTTATATATCTTCTACTTTTAAAATGTGACCAAATCTAATCACATTTCACCACAGTCACCACTGGAAATCTTGACTAGATTATCAAGAAAGTAGATACATTCTGAACTTGATATAAGAATAAAAGCATGATAAACTGGGCAAGAAAAATATGCTAGAAAACAAGTGCCCCAAAATGAAAATCCACTTTTACTCATCCTATTCCTCATTTTGGGAGTGATGGATGATTTTTAGAATAAGGAATATTTTTACTATATAGATGTTTACCAGATGTGATGAGGGTAGATTGGGCATGGGGAGTGCACTGCTGAATACCAGAAGGGTTTGGCTGTGGTCTCTTGGTTGCTTGCAGAAAACTTAGAAATGAGGTTCCTTGTAGAACACAAGTCCTAATAGGTATTGGTGAGCAAGAATGCACAAAAGTTGACTCAATATGGTCATGAATCCCTTGGAAAATTACCATCAATTGCTGTGAGAAATGCCCTGGGAAGGCTCCCACCCCTGTCCCATGGTAGTGAGGTTTACTGGTTTCATGAGCATTACTATTGCCAAAGAGTCCTGTCTCCAAATTTCATGGTGTATTAGACTTGTTCTTGTAAGTGAACAAGGTCAACTCCAGGATTAATTTAGTAAAAACTTCTTGGGAAAAATAATTGCATTGCTTAGTTCACAGAGACACAGGGAAGGCTGGAGAACTGGGCTCAGGCTTATGCATCTGGCAAATCCTGCTGCTGAACTAGACCAGTGAGGCTCCTGGGTCCTGCCATGAGCTGACTCTGCAGCATGATCCACTGACATAGCTCCTGGGGAATTCCAGATACTGCTCTGGGACCTTGGTCGTGCTGCTATTGCTGCACTCAGAAGCTCTTCCCAAGTTGTGGGTGGTGAACCCCCAGCTCCACCATGAGGTCTAACTGGGGAAAGGTAAAGCCATATGTCATGGAACAACTTTCTGGAGTGTCAATTTTACAAGAATGTTTCATGTAAAACTTTTATGTTAAAATCCAAGTACATAAGAATACATGGCTAAATTTGTTGTTATTTCTACGACTAAACAACATGATGATTCAAATGACAAGGTTTGGATAACACAATCAGACAACAGTGGAGGAGAGGAAGATGCATTTTTCTACAGCTTATTGTAAAGAGTAGAAGCAATTTCTTATCACTTATTAATAAATTAATTTATAATATTTTTATAGCAAATATATGTAGAGATTTTTCAACCTATGTGCTGTCTTAGCCTTCTGACTCTAGAAATGGTGTGAGAAGGTGGAAAGAGCACAAAATTTGGAGTCAGGTCACCTGGTTTAAGCCTCAGCTCTGTCATCAACTAAGTTTACCCAGGTCAAGACATTTCAGTCTATGTCTTTCATTCCTCACATCAAAGGGTGTGATAGACGATTTCTAAGGACCTTTTAATTTTACTCTAGTAACTGGGGGGAGGAATGTAACTGTGTGGTCTTTCTTGGAACTGGAGGGCAGTAGTGTGATTACCAGAGGGCATGAGACCCTGTGGCTACAGAGAAAGTTCACCTCTGATTTCACACTGATGTTATTCTTATACTCACACTGTCCTACTCATTGCCAACAGGAGGGTGAAACTGCAAATAAATTGGATGAGAGGACGCAGCCATGAAAAGATTTTCTTTTGTAAAGATAATTTAAATTTCACATTTTAAACAAATAGGAAAACAGTATTGTTCTAGTTTGCTAATGCTGCAGAATGCAAAACACCAGAGATGGACTGGCTTTTATAAAAAAAGGGGGTTTATTTGGCTATACAGTTACAGTCTTAAGGCCATAAAGTGTCCAAGGTAACACATCAGTAATCAGGTACCTTCACTGGAGGATGGCAAATGGCGTCCGGAAAACCTCTGTTAGCTGGGAAGGCACGTGGCTGGCGTCTGCTCCAAAGTTCTGGTTTCAAAATGGCTTTCTCCCAGGACATTTCTCTCTAGCAAGCTTGCTCTTCTTCAAAACGTCACTCACAGCTGCACACTGTTTTGTCTCTTTGAGTCAGCACATTTATATGGCTCCACTGATCAAGGCCCACCCCGAATGGGCGGGGCCACACCTCCGTGGAAATATCCCATCAGTTATCATCTACAGTTGGGTGGGGCGTATCTCCGAATCCAAACATTCCAACTTAATCCCCACTATTATGTCTGCCTCACAAGATTGCATCAAAGAATATGGCTTTTTCTGGGGGACATAATACATTCAAACTGGCACAAGTATTAAAGGAAACAATAAAACACAGTCATCTCTAATTATTTTCATGCAAGTTTTCTCTTGTGCATCTACATTAATGGATAGCCTAGATTATGCCACGTCCCCAAATTTAATTGCCCAACACCAAAAAATGCTTGTTTTCCTCATCCTGCATGCCCAGAAAAGCCAGTCAAGGCCTCTGTTCCACACAATTACTCAAAGACCTAAACAGAGGCTCCACCACATTGTGTTTGCTGTTATTGGAACACATGGCATCTTCATTTTCTGCTGTAGTTAAGAGAGACTGGAAAATTACAGATGGTCTTTTCCCTTTCTCAGATTACATTTGGCACATGTGAATTGTACATATATTTCATTTGTTATTAGTCACATTTGTAAGGAGGTTGGGAAATGTAGATGAGCAACTAGAGTTTATAGAAAGCAATAATGTCTATGCCATAATATTTTACTGTATAAATGTATGCAAATAAATTATAAAGGTACACATATAAATTACATTTATTTTTATATCTATATTTTCACCTAACATGTGAAGAATTTTCATAAATCTACAAGGTCTTCATATTCATCACTTTAATGACTGCATACTGTCATATTTACATACCAGAGTTTACAATTTTATGATATTCACTGTATTAGTTAGGGTTCTCTAGGAAGACAGAATCAATGAGAGATGTAACAAACTGTCAACTCCAAGGAAGATGTCCGATGAACTCTTCAGGAAATGAACCAACAACTTCGACAAACTCCTCAGGAAACGAACCGGCAACTTCGACGAATTCCTCAGGAAATGAACTGGGATTTTCGATGAACGTGCTCAATGAACTCTTCGGGAAATGAACCGGCAACTTCAATGAGCTCCCCAGGAAATGCTTCACTGGGCAGCCAAAGAAGCAGTGAAGGTTCTCTAACCATCCCACTTGTAAGACTTCAACTGATCACCCGGACCAAATCCAGCCAATTGCATTCTCTTATTGTGGAAGGCACACCCCTTGATGGGTCATCAGTCAGCTGCAGTCAATTGACTGATGATCCAACAAACTGGCTGATCACCTGGACCAAATCCAGCCAATTGCATTCTCTCATTGTGGAAGGCACACCCCTTGATGGGTCATCAGTCAGCTGCAGTCAGTTGACTGATGTGCCAGTTTGAGTGTATTGTGTCCCCCAAATGCCATTATCTTTGTGGTCTTGTGTGGGGCAGAAGTTTTGGTAATGGTTGGATTTGCTTGGAATGTGCCCCACCCAGCTGTGGGCAATGATTCTGATGAGATGTTCTCATGGAAGTGTGGCCCCGCCCATTCAGGGTGGGCCCTTATCTGTGGAGCTATATAAATGAGCTGAGTCAGGGGGAAGAAAGAGAGTGCAGCTGGGAGTGATGTTTTGAAGAGAAGCAAGCTTGCTAGAAAGGAACGTCCTGGGAGAAAGCCGTTTTGAGGCCGGAGCTTTGGAGCAGACGCCAGCTGCCTTCCTAGCTAACAGAGGTTTTCCAGACACCACTGGCTGTCCTCCAGTGAAGGTACCCAATTGCTGAGGTGTTACTTTGGATGCTTTGTGGCCTTAAGACTGTAACTGTGTAGTGAAATAAACCCCCGTTTTATGAAGGCCTGTCCATCTCTGGTGTTTTGCATTCTGCAGCATTAGCAAACTAGGACAACTGATGATCCAACAAACCAGCCCACTGGTTTATTAACCAGCCTCAAATACCCTCACAGCAATCATCAGGCCAGTGCCCACTTGACCAGACAGCTGGGTCACCTAGCCAAGTTGACACATGAGCCCAACCATCACAGTCCACCCCTTGTCAACTTGGCAGTTGTGCACATCACCTAAAACCATACCTTCAAAATGAACGTTGCAGCTTATGCCATATGATAAGGGGAATAGACAGAGAAGAAAGCAAAGATATTTGCTTTACAGACAAATACAAATATAATCATAACAAAACGAGGAGGAAATATTCATGTCATCATAGTCCTCATTTCTGTAACTGGTCACATTGCCATAGTTCATATTTATCATGACGTTCTTCCACTACCTATTCCATGTTCCCTTTACCCTCAGCAAGCACTTCAGCTGGCCGTGGTTCTTTGCCTGGTGGGGTGACCCAAACCTTCATTCCTGACATTTCTTGGCCATTGGTAGTCCTGCCTGGATTGGGTTGTTGCAGTTTTCCATTGACTTGAATCACGGGGCATGGGAGGACTAAGAGACACCCTAGGGGGTCTCCTGTATTCCAGGAAAACTCTTCTTTACTTCCATTGTGTAGTTGCAGTGCTATTTCCCCTTGATAGTCAGGATCAATCACCCCAGCCAGTACAGTAATCTCTTTACTTGCCTGTTGATTCAGAGGCATAAGAAGCCCAAAGTGGCCAGGTGGCAGTCTTAACTTCCAGTTCAATGGGATTACTGTTGTGTTTCCTGGTGGAAGCACTCCTCCTCCTTTTGGAACCAAGACCTGTAGACCAGGAGAGCTTAAACTTGCAGGGACAGAAAGCAAAAATTTCCCTAATGGATCACTAGGAGTGATAGTGAGTGGTGCCACTCCTGTTTCCACCCCTTGATTCCTGGACCCATGAATCCGGCCATGGGAGAAACAGCACCATAGAGTGGACACTGATTCAGAGCATACACAGCCTCCTGGAGAACACTGCCCCAACCCTGCAAGGTGTTGCCACCTAGTTGGTGCTGTAATCGAGTCTTCAATAGGTCATTCCACCGTTCCATCAACCCAGCTGCCTTTGGATGATGGGGAACATGGTAAGACCACAGAATTCCATGAGCATGTGCCCATTCCCTCACTTCATTTGCTGTGAAGTGGGTTCCTTGGTCTGAAGCAATGCTGTGTGGAATACCATGATGGTGGATGAGGCATTCTGTAAGTCCATGGATCATAGGTTTGGCGGAAGCATGTCATGCAGGGAAGGCAAACCCATATCCGGAGTATGTGTCTTTTCCAGTAAGAAAACATTGCTGCCCTTTCCATGATGGAAGTGGTCTGATGTAATCAACCTGCCACCAGGTAGCAGGCTGATCACCCTGAGAAATGCTTCTATATCAGGGACTGAGTGTGGGTCTCTGCTGCTGGCAGATTGGACACTCAGCAGTGGCCGTGGTCAGGTCAGCCTTGGTGAGTGGAAGTCCATTTTGCTGAGCCCATGCATAACCACCATCCCCACCACCATGACCACTTTGTTCATGAGCCCATTGGGCAATGACAGGAGTTTCTGGGGAAAGGAGCTGATTGGTATCCACCAAACAGGTCATTTTATCCACTTGGTTATTAAAACCTTCTTCTACTGAAGTCACCCTCTGGTGAGCATTCACATGGGACACAAATATCTTCATGTTGTTTGCCCACTCAGAAAGATCTATCCACATACCCCTTCCCCAGACTTCTTTGTCACCAATCTTCCAATCATGTTCTTTCCAAGTCCCTGACCATCCAGACAAACCATTAGCAACAGCCCAGGAATCAGTATACACATGTACCTCTGGCCAGTTCTCCTTGCAAGCAAAGTGAACAGCCAGGTGCACTGCTCGAAGTTCTGCCCACTGGGAGGATTTCCCCTCACCATTGTCCTTCAGGGACATCCCAGAAAGGGGCTGCAGTGCTGCAGCTGTCCACTTTCAGGTGGTGCCTGCATATCGTGCAGAACCATCTGTAAACCAGGCCCGAGTTTTCTCTTCCTCAGTCAAATGACTGTAAGGAACTCCCCAAGATGCCATAGCTGTGGGCTGGGAAAGAGAAGGTAAGGTGGAAGGAGTGGGGGCCATGGGCATTTGGGCCACTTCCTCATGTAACTTACTTGTACCTTCAGGACCTGCTCGAGCTCTATCTCATATATACCATTTCCATTTTATGATGGAGTGCTGCTGTGCACGCCCAACTTTATGGCTTGGTGGGTCAGACAACATCCAGCTCATGATAGGTAACTCAGGTCTCATGGTAACTTGGTGGCCCATGGTTAAGCGTTCTGTCTCTACTAAGGCCCAGTAGCAGGCCAACAGCTGTTTCTCAAATGGAGAGTAGTTATCTGCAGAGGATGGTAAAGCTTTACTCCAAAATCCTAAGGGCCTGCATTGTGATTCTCCTATAGGAGCCTGACAAAGGCTCCAAACAGCATCTCTATTTGCCACTGACACTTCCAGCACCATTGGGTCAGCTGGATCATATGGTCCAAGTGGCAGAGCAGCTTGCACAGCAGCCTGGACCTGTCACAGAGCCTCATCTTGCTCCGGTCCCCACTCAAAGCTAGAAGATTTCTAGTCACTCAGTAAATGGGCCGGAGTAGCACACCTAAATGAGGAATATGTTGTCTCCAAAACCCAGAGGCCAACTAAGCATTGTGCCTCCTTTTTGGTCGTAGGAGGGGCCAGATGCAGCAGCTTATCCTTCACCTTAGAAGGAATATCTCGACAGGCCCCACACCACTGGACACCTAGAAATTTTACTGAGGTGGAAGGCCCCTGTATTTTTGTTGGATTTATCTCCCATCCTCTGCCATGCAAATACCTTACCAGCAAATCTAGAGTAGTTGCTACTTCTTGCTCACTAGGTCCAATCAACATGATATCATCAATATAATGGACCAGTGTGATGTCTTGTGGGAGGGAGAAACGATCAAGATCCCTGCGGACAATATTATGACATAGGGCTGGAGAGTTGATATAACCCTGAGGTAGGTTGATATCCTGCAAGTAACTCTTATGCAAGTTCCAGCCAGATATACCAAATAGCCACAGTATGCCAAGCCCCAACCAGCAGTGGTCCCAAAATAGGTAGATTCCTGTCTGAGACCCTATAAAGGTTTCACTCACTAAGTTTACTTTTTAGAAACTTAAATCCCCCAGGAGTTTCTATGCCATATAATACAAAATCACAGATGCAACAGGCTCAAAGAACATCAATCTGATGCGTCACCATTCCCCATATTGTTGACACCCCTTTTCAATATGAATAAATTATGGTGTTCACTGACATAACTAGACATCACTAGACATCCCTGAAGATGGAGAATATGATTAAACAAGGGAGAAAAAGGAAGGGGTTGCAACAGACAAGATAGGAATTAACAAACAATTTGGAATACTGAAACTGTGTGTGTGTGTGTGTGTGGTTGTGTGTGTGTGTGTGTGTGTGTGTGTGTGTGTGTGTGTATGCTAGGGTATTAGAAGAGCTAGAAGGAGAAAAGGGAAATGTTAGAACTGGAACCCATAATATTTTTTGAAATTTGCTCCATAGCTTCTTACTAAATTGTACTTTGAAAATTACCACAATTTGGTGTATATATTATATTTCACAGAAAAAAGTAACTGAAACTGTGAAACTGTAACTCATAACATTCTTTGAAATTTGCTGTCTAAATATAAACTGATGTCCAACAACATAAATGTGAAAAAAAGGAAAAATATTTGATCCTTTCTAGATCAGGTGGGTCTGGCAGCTGACAGGACACACAAGGGCAAGCCCAGGAAAGATCATTCAAGCCCGCTGATATCAAAAGAACTAACCAATAAGGAAGAGAGTAATACAAATTCTAAAGATTTTAAGACACTGGGAATTGGGATGGTTTATAACATGGCAATCACTAACTAATATGATATCCTCTTTTAAATAGCTAACCACTCTTACTCCAGGGAACTGCATTCCCTCACATTTCTTTATTTTTCTTCATAGGAAAAGACAGAGGAAACATTTTATATATATATGAGTTTACTTTCTCTCTCAAAACTAGAATGAAAGGAGTGATCTTTGTGTCTGACACATAGTATGCAGCATATATATTTTTTAAAGGCTTGTATTCTTTAACATCCACTTTTAAAGTAATGGTTATTAGGTATGTTTGGTTTACACTATTCCAACATTCTCAGACACTTCCAGAAAGTAAACTTCATTAACTAGTATGTTTCAGAAAGACATGTATAAGTTATACTAGGTCACTTGAAGTTTTCCTGTTTAAACACTGAAAGAAACATGTTTATTAAATATTTTCCAAAATGTTCCAGTTATATCTGACTTAAAAACTATGATTTGGACCAGTCACAGATCATAGGAAAACTGTCATATATTTCTAGAGTGACAGATTTTAAAAAGCTACAGAATTGTCTTTGAATGAATGAGTATAACTGAATGAGATGGAGAGAAGAAAAGGGCAGTTAGAAAGTGGGTTGAGTATAACTGCAGCTGTACTAATGACAAGGAAGATTTGAAACAAAGGCAGAGTCTGTGGAAGGAAAATGTAAGACAGGAAAACCAACTACTAAGCAGAACGTTTTGAAAATGAAGAGATGGGAGGAAGGGAACCAGCTGCTGCATCAGGACTCACTGTCCTTCAGCTGGGAGAGGAGGTTTCTTTTTGAGGCTGAAGTGCTGGGAAAGGATGGCTGTAATGTAGCCAGTGGTAACAATCTGCCACATCACAGTGTGGAGCCTGCTGATGGTGAGAGTTAATTGTGTCCTGGATATTCTACCACTTAATTGGTTGGGAACCCTGGATGCCAGGATGGATGCAACATAGATGAGAAGTTTAAGAGTCTGTTCTTGGTTCTGCTAGTAGCATCTACATTGCTGATTACACCCTGGCTTGTTTGCACCTCATGGTCATGGTCTGTCCTGGAGACCCATCCATGGAGACTGGAGACTGGAGACTGGAGACTTGAGACTGGCTCATTGCTCATCACAATGCCTCCACTGGCACCTGAAGTCAGAAAAGAACAAAGATTATAAAATGAATCATAAATATATGAAATACATATTTAAGGCAGGATTTCTGATGAATCATATAGAATCAGATCTGTTTGAGATGGAATACTCTGTACATGCTGCATGTTAAAACAATTCTCTTAGTTTATAAGGATATTTGTCTTCAGAACTGCTCACCTGGGATCCAATGCATCAGGAAGATTAGGAATTGCGACTGTGACACAATCTTGCTCATCTATCTGATTCACTCATTAAGGCCCCATTTGCAGGGAAAACACATTTATAGTGTCTGAGTAGCCAGCCTAGTCCATGAGGAGCCTATGCAAAGCATGAGAAAGTTGAAAGGGAAACATACTTGTGCAGTGAGATGTAAAGCCAATAACAGTAGAAAGGATATAAGAATATCATTACCAAGGAAATGTGTTTTTATTATTACAAAAGACACAGAAATCAACTTAATACTATAGTTTTCACAAAGATCTGCAAAATTACTAAATTTAAAATATTTTATTATCTGTTTTCACTCAAACTACTTGCAATAACTTAAAACATAAGGTAAAAACGTAAGACAAGTGTGATGGTAGCCGAAAATTTTAACTACACTGAACAAAGGTGTTTATGAGAAAAGCTGAAAGAGGTGGGCTAGGGACATGAATGACACCTGAGGTAAAGATAGAAGATAAAGACTGGGACTGTTAGCAGAAACTGGAGTGGTCAATGACTGTGACTAAATGGACAAATATAAAACTTCTTACTTGTTGGAGAACAAGTGAATGTCAACCATGCACAGTGTTGAGATGGGAATGTTATTGGGGAAAAATATAATCAAAGCAAATTGGAGTCTATGGTCAACAGGAACATTGTACTATGCTTCCATTAAAGGTAATGAAGGCAATATACCAAAGCTAAATGCATATGAGTGGTGGATATAAGGGAGGGATATGGGATCCTTGGCAGTGGTGTTGTTGTCTGACCCTACTCTTATAGTGTATGATATTTCATTTTTCTTTTTATTATCTTTTTTATTTTTCATTAAGAATAATCTTTTATTCACAATAATAAATATGTTCAAGTGCTGACTGTAGTGATAAATGCACAGCTTTATGATGATAACAAGAACAACTGATTGCACGATGTGGATAATTATATGGTATGTGAATATAGATTGGTAAATTTGTAAGGAAAAATATAAACAGGGATACAAGTGCTGGAAAAAAACATGGAGAGAGGGATGTACATATTTACTGTTGGTTAGGAGGCAGATGGTATAGCTTTTTTGGGGGACACTGGGGTGTTTCCACAAGAATCTAAGTATCTGGGTGCCATAAAGCCCTGAAACCTCATTAGGGGGCATTTACTTGGAAGATCTGAGAGCAGGGACATGAATGAACATTTGCACACTGGTGTTTGGGGAGAGAGTATGCATGATTTGCAATGGGCAAAGGTGATCTAAGAATACATCGACTGAGGAACAGAATGGTGAGCTGCTGTGTGTTCATACAATGGAATATTGAGCAACTACAAGAAGGAGTGAAGCTGTGAGACATGTAATGAGGTGAATGGATCCTGTAGAAAGTATTTTGAGAGAAGTACACCAGAAATAAATGCAAACACTATAATGTCTCACCAATATGGGCTAACTACAATGTGCTAAACTCAGAATTCAACCTTAGAGCACAGCTTCTCAGGGGAATGCTTATTGTAACAGTCCCTAGAGTGTAAGCTCTTACAGAAGTCACATCTATTCCCAAATTGTAATGGCTGCCTTCTGATTCCAAGATGCTAATCACTTTGTGTATAACCTGATCAATCCCTGGAATTCTGGGTATCTGTGTGACACCTGAATCTCAGAACTAGAACTTGGCAGATATGAATGTCAGTATTAGCACACATAGCAATTGTTACAAAACTTGAAAAGGAATCCAGACTAAAACTAGAGATATGAATGAAGCAGATGTGGTTAGGACTAGGGCAGATTGAACCAAAGGGTAAAGGACAATACTGATTGCATTTAAAAACTTCAAATTCCATGTGACCAAGGGAAGATATGATTAGTTTGTGCAAGCTCTATATTTCCCAAACAATTTAACTAATACAGCTTGTTGAAATAACATAATTACATGGAGCTTTTAATAGGAATTGGGATCTGGTAGGTTTGCATAGGATAACATGAATTAGTGACACATCCCAAAGTGATTTGGACAGAGAATAAAAATACATATGCAGGTCTCCCCTGAGGAGCTGGGGAAAAGTGCAGAGGTGCTGGGCTTCCTTACTTGGATGGTTGCTGATGTTCTCACAAACATTGAGGACTGGCAGTTTGATGTGCCAAGCCCTCTATCATGGGACTTTCCCTTATGAAGCTCATTACTGCAAAGGAGAGGGTAAACCTGCTTATAATTGTGCCTAAGGGTCTCTCTCTGTGTACCTCTTTGTTACTCACTTGTGACCCTCTCTCTCTAGCTAAGCCAAATTGGCAGGAGAGATCACTGCTGTCCCCACTACATGGGATCTGACACCTAGGGGTGAAAATCTCTGGCAATGTGGGATATGACTTCCTGGGATGAATCTTTACCTGACATTGTGGGATTGAGAACATCTTCTTGACCAAAAGGGGAAAGTGAAATGTATCAAAATAAAGTTTCAGTGGCTGGGAGATTCCAAATGAAGTTGAGAGGTCACTCTAGTGGGCATTCTTATTGCATTATATAGATAACATATTTTAGGTTTTAATGCATCATCAAAGCTAAAAATAAATGCCTGAAACTGTCAAAATGCAACTCAGTGACCTTGACCCTTGAAGATAATTATACGGCAAAGTAGCTTACAAATGATGAGAGTGTGATTGTTAAAGCCTTGTGGATCACACTCCCTTTACCCAGTTTATGGATGGATGACTAGAAAAATGGGTGCAAAAAAAAAAAAAACTAAATGAAAAATAGGGTGAGATGTGGGGGATGATTTGGGAGTTCTGTTTAAATTTTATTTTTTATTCTTATTTTTACTTTTTCTGGTACAAGGAAAATGTTAAAAAAATAGATAGGGTTGAAGAATGCACAACTATCTGATGGTGCTGTGAATAATTGATTGTACACTTTGGATGATTGTATGGTATGTGAATGTGTCTCAATAATTTAATTAAAAAACACAATTTAAAAAAATTAAAAAATATGTAATTTTGCAATACAGTGTATGTGTCTGTGAATGGATTATATCAGAAATTAACTTAACTTTTGTAAAGATGGTGCCAGAAACTATTTGGAATATATTCATATCATTGGATACAATGAAGATATACAACCCTAATTTTATGTCTCTACCACTCTCTTCTGAATTTTAAATATCTATTTGAATTTCTTCTTTGACATCTTAAAGACACCTCAATATGTACAAACCAGACCCCTGATATTTCCCTCACCACAAACACAAACTCCAAAAGTGAGTCACCAGAGACTTACAGTCACTTTGGTTCTGCCCTTTACGTCCACCAGTTTCTCAATTCGCAAATGAAATGATTAGCAGAAATAAGGTGTAACAGCCCTGTTCCAGTTTGCAAATGCTGCCATTATGCAAAATACCAGAAATGGATTGACTTTTATACAAGGGATTTATTAAGTTATAAATTTAGAGTTCTAAGGCCATAAAAGTGTCCAAACCAAAGCATCAACAAGAGGATATCTTCACTAAAGAAAGGCCAGTGACATCTGGAACAACTCTGTCAGCCAGGAAGACACATGGCTCATGTCTGATAGTCCTTTGAACCTGGATTGCCTTTCAAAATTGCTTTCTCCAAAATGTCTCTTGGCTTCTGTCTCTTTTAGGTTCTCTCAGCTCTCTGCTTGATTCCCCTGGTGCATTTCTCTCTAAGCATCTGGGAGTCCTCTCCTAGCTTCTCCAGGGCAAACCCTGGGCTTCATCTCTTCACTTAGCATTTCCAAATGTCCTTCTGTCTACATCTCCAAGCATCTGGGTCTGTGTTGGCTCATAGCTTCTCCCAGGGGCAAACATGTCTTAGCTTCCTTCCAAAATGTCTCTCGCAGCTTCTCTGAGCTCCTACTACCCTTCAGCTATCTTAAAGGACTCTAGTCCACTGGATAGTTGGGATCGCACCTAAATGGAAGTGATGTAATCAAAAGGTCATATCTACAGTTGGGTGGGTCACATCTCCACAGAAACAACATAAACAAAATATTCCACCCTAAACAAAAGCTTAATAAGTCTGCCCATAGAAGGTTGTGTTAAAGAACTTGTCTTTTGTGGGGGACAAAATAGATTCAAAGCAGCCTAAGTTCCACCTCAGCAATGTGGGTAAAATAGTTTCAGTTCCCAATGTCTCATAGAAGAGGTTTTCATTTTATTCCTAACCCAATCAGCAATTTTATGGAATCATGCAAGTAAAAATATCAGGAATATTTCTAGGTCTAGGACATTAATTTAGGAACAAATAAAACAGAACATCTGACTTCCTCAAACATTCATTCTACTGTGAGGGACAGACAATAAACCAAGAGCATTTCTTTCCTACTTCTCTGAGATTCCCCCTGCACTTTGCCTTGCCTTTACTCAGGAAAATTTGGTCAATGTGCATCCAGGTCCATTTCAAGTGTCAAGCCACACCATGAGCAGTCAGAGGAAGTGAGAAAAAAATAAAGGCAATTTAACAATTTTACCAAAACCAAATTCTTCCTCTGACATGGTTTCAATGTTTCCTGCAAAGAAACCTTAATGCCCAGAGGAAGTTTCCCTTGATGTGGAGCATCCACAGGCATGTATTTTTCTAATTTTAATTAATAATAAGTTCATTTTTTCCATGGTTTGTCTCCTTAAGAGCCCATTACGTTAGGAGATGGTCCCCTTACCAGGCTTTCAGGAGTGGTGCAGGGATAAGACAAACATCATCCACGAAGATGTTCCTCCTAGGCCAAAGGCCCAGCATGCTCTTGGTCCATCACAAATTTGGTTGATTTTCCTCTGTATTTCTGCTCTTTCATGAAGTTACACTTAATATAAATATATTCTTGCTTACTAATAGTTGAAATTTCTGCTTCCTAATTGAAAGTTTTCCTGCTTCAATTGATTATATTCACCTTCCCAAAATTATAACTGTTCAAAAATCCCAGGTAGTCTCAGATGACATGAGGGTAAATCAGGATATGTCATCAGAGTGACTGAGTCAGAGGGGTCCACATAAAATGTGTGTATGGAAATGACCTATATATGAAGAAGTGATAGTTGGACTCATGCATGAATGGAGGGAGTTGGCAAGCAGAGATCAGGGAAAAACACTTCAGGAAGATCACATGCCTTGGGAGAAGATGGGCTTGGATGTTCAAGAAGGACAAAAGAAACATTGTGAGAAGCAGACAAGGGCCTGATCCCAGGAGACCATTAAAGTCTGGATTCAAGTGTGAAGTTTAGATTCAGAGCACGGAGAATCCAGGGAACAATAGCTAAAATTAATTCCTGCTTTTAGCAGACACTTTTTAGGTCATTTCACGTGCATTAAAAATGTGAGGAAGTGTAAAATTTCAAAACCATTGACACTCCTGTGCCAACTGGATACTAGCTTTCATATTCTCTCCTCTAAAGTCATATGATTTTAAAAAGTAAAATTGTCCAAATTATCCTCTTTGCCAAAGACACCATTGAGGTCCAATCAATCTCTAGTAAATGATTTATAAAACATCTGGTAGTCAGTAGAATTCCAAGAAGGCCCTGAAGAATCCTGCCTGCTAGTACATAACCACTTTCTTCCAGTTGTTTAGACAAACACTAATTAAGATTCTGCTATGAAGGGATTTTTCATCTGTAATGGAATCCGTTAACTTGAAGAAGGGGAGATCATGCATGTGGGGCTGACCATTTCCCAGGAGCCCTTTCAATCTTGAAGTATTGACCAGAGAGAAAGAACTCTGCAAGGATTATGGATAATTAGGATTTAACATGGCAGAAAGTACCTAATTTTCACTATGGAAGTCAAGCAGGCCATGTGGAAAGGAATGAGGGAAACCTGTAGGAAATGGGATCTCACAGCCAGCAAGGAAATAGGATGTCAGTCCTACCACCCAAGAGACTGATTCTGCAACACTGTCAGCCTAGAAAGAACACTGAGCTCTGGACAGACTGTAGCCACACCGACTCCTTCATTTCTGCCTTTTAAGACCCTGAGCACACAACCCTCCACAGTGTATCATCTCCGGATCTACAGTATTGTGAGCTAGTAAACCAATAATTAGTAAATGACAGAAAATTTAATTAAGTATAACACTGAGCCACATTATGAAAGGAGATTCATAAATGCAAATGGAATATATTATTTTTCCTTTTACCCTGTAGCTGAGTGACGCTGACTCCTATCTCTTCCAGTGCAATCTAGTGTGCTTTATGAATATTTTACCAACAAATGATTTCCTGACACATGACCACTTCCACAGCTGAATATTTTTCTATCAAAATGCAAGTAAGAACAGAATTAGTTTTTAAGATGGTTAGGATCAGTCCCTCTTTGACTACTTGGCCATGTTTTCTCTCAAATGAAGGAATTTTGGAAAGAGCTGTCTGTAACAGAGATGACTGAACTAGGGACATTCCAAGCAAACCTGTACCACACTGCTGCCTACACATTTGACTAGGAGCCCAGAATGTTTCTGATTCCCAAATGCAGATGTCTCTTGCAATAGGAGACAACATTATTGTTTGTGTTTTTGTCTTGATCTAAGAAATGAAGTGTCCTATTCTTCCATTTCTTTTAGCATTGAAATATCTAACTGTTGAATTTAACATTGGATACCCCTGTTGTTCAATTGGCAAAAATAAAAACTTAATTTTAGATAAAAGTCAACATGGCATCCCATTATAAATTTTCTTGGCCCATGCCACACTGCACAATGCCCTTATCTGGAAACATTCAATATAAGTATTCTTTTTGCAGAAATAGTATCATGCTGAGTGAGTTTTAAGAGCCAATTCACACACAGGCAGCTTTACAATGCTTCACTGTTCTCAAACAATTTTAAATGGTCTATGGGAATCCCATGACACATTGAAGCTACAGCACCCCAATGAAGGTGCCCAGTTCCTTTTTTGTTTTATATTTTTATTGTGAAATATACTTACAGAACAGTGTTAACTTTCAAAGTACAATTTAACAACTAGTTAGAGAGCAAACTTCGAAGAATATTATACGTTACAGTTCCAGAATTTCAGCTATTTCCTTATTGTGAAATGCAACATAGATGCAGAAAGGTGATAACTTCAAAATATGATTTAAGAAGTAGTTTTATAGGTAATTTCATGGAAAGTTATGGGTTACAGTTCCACAATTTCAGTTATTTCCTCATTGTGAAATATAATATATATACAGAAAAGTGATTACTTTCAAAGTACATTTAAACAAGTAATTATAGAGCAAATTTCAAAGAATATTATGGGTTACATTTCCACCATTTCAGTTATCTCCCACTAGCTATTCTAATACACTAGTATCTAAAAAATCTTTATATAAAGATTCAGTATTTGTAATCCTCTGTTAAATCCTATCTTGTCTGTTGCTATCACTTCCTCTATTTTAATCACCTCTCAAGCTTCAGGGATGTCTAGGTAGTGACCAAACTTCACTCATTCATACTGAAAAGGGGCGACAACATTATGGAGAAGGGGGATGCATCTTGTTGATGTTCTTGAACAGGCTGTTGCCTCTGGTTTTGGGGACTTATCTGGCATAGGAACACTATGGAGGATTTAAGTTTCTGAAAAATAAATTCAGTGAGTGAACATCTGTTCATTTACTCATCTGTTGAAGGAGACTTTGATTGTTTCCATCTCTTGAAAATTGTGAACAATGCCACTATGAACATTGGTGTGCAAATATCTGTTCATGTCACTGCTTTCAGATCTTCTGGGTATATAGCAAGAAATCAAATGGCCAGATTGTAGGTTAACTCAATACCGAGTTTTCTGAGGAATCACCAAACTGACTTCCAGAGCAGCAGTGCCTTTATACATCCCTACGGGGAGAGAATAAATGTGACAGTTTCTGCACATCCTTTTCAGCACTGTTGTTTCCTGTTTGTTTATTGGCATCTGAAGATTCTTATTGGTGTGAGATGATATCTCACAGTGGTTTTAATTTCCATTTCACTAATAGTTTTTGAATATGAACATTTTTTCAGGTGCTTTTATTCATTTGTGTTTCTGCCTCAGAAAATGTTTTCATTACTTTTGCCCATTTTATAATTGGGCTGTTTGTGCTACTGTCATTGAGTTGTAGAATTTCTTTATATAAACCAGCTATCAGTCTCTATCACAAAAATGGTTTCCAAATATTTTCACCCATTGGTTTGTCTGCCTCTTCACCTATTTGACAAAATCCTTTGAGATTCAGAAGCTTTTAATTTTGTGGAATTTCCATTTATTTAATTTTTATTTCATTGCTTCTGCTTTGGGTGTAGGGTTTAAGAAGCTACCTCCTAATACTAGGTCTTGAACCTGTTTCCTGACATTATCTTCTAAGAGTTTTATGGTACTGTCTCTTATATTGAATTCTTTGATCCATTTTGAGTTAAGTTTTGTTTAGGGTGTGATGTAGAGACCCTCTTTCTTTCTTTTGGGCAATGATAAGCATTTTCCAGAGCTCCATTTGTGGAAGTGACTGTTCCGTTCTAGTTCAGTGGATTTGGGGTCTTAATCAAAAATATGTTGACCATAGATCAAAATCTATTTCCAAAGTGTCAGTTTGATTCCATTGATGAATATGTCTATCTTTCTGCCTGTATCATGCTGTTTTGACAACTGTGGCTTCATAGCAGGATTTAAAGTGAGGAAGTGAATGTCATTCTACTTGTTCTCCATTTTTAGAATGTTTTTGGCAATTTGAGGCCCCTTTCACTTCCAAATAAATTTAATAACTAGCTTTTACAAGTCTACAATGTAGGTTGTTGGAATTTTGATTAGAATTGCATTGAATATGTAGATCACTTTGTGTAGAATTGACATCTTAATGATCTTTAGCCTTCCTATCCATGAACATAGAATAATTTTTAACTCATTTTAGTCCTTTGATATTTCTTTTAGTAAAGCTTTGTAATTTTCTTTGTAGAGGTACTTTCTTCCTTGGTTAACTGTATTCCTAGCTACTTGATCTTTTTTTTAGTTGCTATTGGGAATGGATTTTTTTTCTTGAGTGTCTCTTTAGTTAGGTCATTACCAGGGTATAGAAACATTGCTGATGTTTGGGTATTAATCATGTATCCCATCAACTTACTGACTTTGTTTATTAGATCATGTAGCTTTGTCATCAATTTCTCAGTGTTTTCCAAACATATGGTTATGACATCAGCAAATAATGGCCGTTTTACTTCCTGCCTTCCAATTTGGATGTCTTTATTTCTTTTCTTGCTGATTGCTCTGGCTAGCACTTCTAGCACAATGTTGAATAACTGTGGTGACAGTGGGCATGCTTGTCTCATTCCAGAACTTAGGGGGAAGGTTTTCAGTCCCTCACCATTTAATACTATGCTGGTTGTGGGTTTTTCACATATACCTTTTATTATATTGAGTTACTTTCCTTCAACTTATACTATTTGAAGTGATTTAATCAAAAAGACTGCCACATTCTATTTAATTTTTCATCATTTATGCAGATGATCATTTGATTTTTCCCTTAGGATTTGTTAATGTGTTTTATTAAATTGATTTTCTTATGTTGAACCACCCTTGCCTGCCTGGAATTAACACCACTTGGTCATGCTGTATGATTCTTTTAATGTATCTTTGGATTCTAATTGCAGGTATTTTGTTGAGAATTTTTGCATCTATATTCATTAGTGACATTGGCCTGTAGTTTTCCTTTCTTGTAGTACCTTTATCTGGTTTTGGTATTACAGTGATGTTGGCTTCAAAAATGATTTAAGTAGTTTTCCATTTTCTTCAGTTTTTGAAAGAATTTGAGCAGGTATAATGTCAATTTTTTTTAAGAAAGTTTGGCAAATCCCCCTGTGAAGCCATCTGTCCCTGGACATTAATTTGTAGGAAGCTTTTTGATCACTGCTTTGATCTCTTTACTTTAGATTGGTATGTTGAGGTTTTGTATTTCTTCTCTGTCCTGTCTAGGCTTTTCATGTGACTCTTGCAAATAATCCATTTCCTTTAAAATGTCTAGTGTTTTTGTACACCTCAAGTGCGAATCTCCTAAGTGGGCCTGGACCTTTCCAACCTTGAACTTGTATTAATTGGTCTGAATGGTAGAGCTCCAAGCAACTGTCAGAAAAAAAAAATGTTGCACATGTCTTGTAGAGGACAAAATACTTTCAGTTCTCATGGGATCTAGAAATTAGTTTTGAAGGGTCAACATCCTCAAGATCTCATGCATTTCCCAGGATCTAAGAAAACTAGATAACCAGAACATGAAAAATATGATTCACAGCAGAATTGCTGACACAAAGTTCTCCTTAAACTTCAGATTTTGCAACTCTCACCATGTTTATTTAAAGGAATGGATTGCATAAATGAAAACGTGTATTCCAAAAAGTAAATTTCAAAGATACTATACTTTTAAAAATAAGCAAACCAAATTTCTAGAAATTGGATAAGGAATAGGCAAAATAGCAAATTTAATAAATGTAATTGACAGCAGAAGAGTATTTATAGAACAAGATGCCAAAGCAGAACAAATTTTCCAAAATTTAATCTTCATAAAGAAAAAGATGGAAAACTCTACAGCCATAGAGGATACAGTGAACTGTACATTGACATAGTCTTAGGGACATTTGAGGAAGAAGAAAGAGGTAATCAGCAGATGCACATTTGAACAGATGATTGAGAATTACTCAGAAATGGTGAAAGTCAGTTATTCACAGGCTCAAGTGCACATCAAACCAAAGTTAAGTTATTTAAAAGTATGCCATACTGAGACATATCTCAGAAAACTGCAGAATATCAATGACATAGAGGAAAACATACAGTTACCTTCAGTCAAATGACACTTTGCTGTGGCATAAAAGTATTTATATTTGGTGTCTCATCATTTTTGTCTACTGATAAACACCCATCTTCAGTGACCACTCTGGCTAGTCCTGCCTTGTTGTAACCTGGTTCTAAACCTGCACCTCCACATGGTTTGGGGGATAAGAGCACCCTTAGATTCTCTGACTGGCCCTGCTGCATCATCTACAAATGGCCCCTCATCGTCTCAAGCCATATAATTGTTTGGCAATATGTGTGTCTCCATAGGGCTTGGATGCCCAGAATCTGCACTCACCTTCTCCAAATGGCCTGGCCCTTACCACTCCTGCTTTGCTCAATGTATGTGAAACTTCCAATCCCCAGTATTTGAGGGTAAAGCTTACCTCTCCCCTCTTTGTCACCATAAAAGCAGGAACCCAGGACACACATGTGCCTCTTACTCCCTCCTCCATGGAACTTCATAGGAGCTGAGATTAGGTAAGCCTGGGATATTTCACAACCCTTATATGCCTCTTTCCTCCATGCTCTTTAATTCAATAAATCTGTCCTTTCATGCAGTCTTCCTGGCTTTCTACTGGTTTTTCTACTTCCCCACACCAAGAACATGCAAATAACCAGGGAGTTGACCTGAGGATTTGCTTACTTTAGTCATGTGCTGACATCTCTATGGAACTTGCAGAAAATGTTCCTGACAATATCTATGAGTACATCAGGCATGCAGAAGGTTCTGGTGGTCTGAAAAACAGCCCAGAAGATGTTCACAATCTAATCCTGGACCCAGTGAATATATTACTATACATGGCAATAGGGTCTTTGAAGATGTTGATAAAAGTAGGGACCTTGAGATGGTCCCATGTATCCATAAAAGCAAAGAGCCTTTCCCTGAATAGCCAGAGCATGATGTGAGTGCAGAAGAAGGATCAGAGAGGTGATGCTGATGACTGTGAAATGCCCAAAGGGACCAGCAGCCAAGGAATGTAGGGGCCTGTAGGAGCTAGAAAAGGCAAGGACACAGATTCTTCCCTGAATGAGTCTTGCTATCACCTCAATGTTTGGCTAATGACACCACAATAGAGTAATGAACTCCAGAATTATAAAATGACCGTTGTCTAATATTTTAGTCACAAAGTTCATGGGAATTTGCTATAGGAACAATAGGAAACTAATACAGATATCTTCATGGCATTTTCCTACAGTGACATCCCACAACAAGGGATCAAAATGACACTGAACCACTAATTGTTTCCTAAGCCCTGAAAATAAGTCAGGACATACAGCCTGGGAGGCAGAAGATGGATAAATCCAGGGCTGAGTGGAGAGGAAGCAGCTACTGCTACAGAGATTCACTGACCCAGAACTGGAGGGAAGAGGTTTCTACTGTGGGTAGAATGTTATCAAACAGCATTGCATGCAACAGAGAAAACTTTCATGAAAGTATGAGTCAACCAGTGTGACAAACATGATTGTGGTGACGAATGCACAATTATACGATGGCACAATGAATAATTTATATGATGGTACTATGAACAATTTATTGTACACTGTAGATGACTGTATGGTGTGTGAGTATATCTCAAACTGTATTTAAAAAGTAAAGTAAATGAACAATGGGGGTGGGGAGAAGGGACTGAGATATTTTGTATGTTCTTTTTATTTTAATTATCATTTTATTTTTCAGAGTAATGAAAATGTTCAGCGTTTGACTGTGATGATGAAAGCAGAACTATATGATGATACTCTACTGTGTGTATACTTTGAATGATTGTATGTTATGAGACTATATCTCAATAAAACTGCAAAAAAAGAGACTGCAACAGATTCAGTGACAGTGATTCTGGAACAGGTTTCACACTCAACATCAGCAGGATACAGGCTGAAAATGTGGCAGATTATTACCGTCATAAATATAAAAGCTATCCTTTCATACTGTTTCAGCCTCAAACACAAAACTACCCCCAGGGCTGTAGGTCACTGAGTCTTGAAGTGCCAGTTGCTTCTTCCCAACACAACCCTACATATTTATGCTTCCTCCATCTCAGAACTCTCAAATTCTGACTCATTTCTGGGAAGGATTTCAGGGTGAAAATGGTCTTAATTGACTTTTCTTCTTCTGAATCCCTTGTTGATAGATATTAAAGAAGAAAATACCAAAAAATCTTTTAATGATGTTTCCAAAGTTTGCATTATAGAAACCTTCATGTAAGCATTGATATAATAATTGACAGGACAAATAAAATTCTATATCTACAATCTGGGGAAATGTCCAGTAAATTTTGCACCCTGATGGATTGATTCTAACTTACTTCTTCTTCCATGTTACTGAAATTCTTCCCATCTTAATTCCTTCTCCTCTAGTCTTTTTTTCTGCTTTGACATCATCTTCTAATTACAGACCTTCCCAATAATAAACTTTTGATCCTACATTTTCAAAACTTCCCACATGGCTGGTCACCTTCCTCCCTTACTTTTTACTTCCATGGACCCTGTTTTCCCATCAAGCTTCTCTGGTCAATATTACTTGAATATGGTTTCCAAGTATAACTTCTTTTTTGATACCTATTTTCATTTATTTTTGCCTGAAAATAATAATTGTGAATGCCTTAGCTACCCATGCTTACTGGTGAATGCTTAAATCATAGGGGATGAGGCTGATTAAATGAAAGGTGTTGGTCTTATGCTGTATGTAAAGTTTTCATATTCCAATGATAGTTACTGTATTTCAATAATTCTCTTTTAAAATGATTGACAATAAAAACTCACTAATATTCATTGTTATCTGTATTGTTATAGGTTTTTTGTTCAACTCATCACATTCCTTCATACAGGGAATGACACATATACAAGTTTGTTCATTTCAACATCATTTGGTGTATAACAAGACTAAAAAGACTCAAATTTATATCAATAGTTTCAGTTGAAAACTATGCATCATCTATAACTTCAACTTGGGGTTATCAGACTTTAGCCCTGTTCATGGTCCTTGTACTATTTCCAACATTTTGTAAGTTGTAGGTAATAGATACATTCTGTCCTATCCAGTGATGATGTAATTGCCTCTTCTCCCCTTAAAGAAAGCACTTTTGTTGCCATTTGCAATTCATATCAACGTTCCTTTATTCCAAATATATCTGTAGTGTTTTGACTTTTCCTGCAAACTACTTACAGTGTCTTCCTGGCTCCCTCATATCATATGGGCAAAATAAAATTAACATATTCATTTTATAAGAATCATGATTTTACTTTTTCTTAACATCTATAGGAGAACATTGCAGCATTTTTCTTTAGTAATCTTCCACAAAGAGATTAAAAATATGCCAAGTCCCTTAATTTCCCCTCCTTCTGCAAACCCTGCATGAAATGATTCAGGAGACACACACTTTTGGGCAGACAGAGGAAGTGTGCATGTTCAGGGCTGTGAGGGAGGAAACAGCTGCTGCAGCAGGACTCACTGGCCAACAGACCTGAGGAGGAGGTTTGTATTGGAGGATGAAACACTGTGGGAGGAGAGCTGTTACCTTGCTGACAGTAATACTCTGCTACATCCTCAGGCTGGAGCCTGTTGATGGTGAGAGTGAAATCTGTCCCTGACCCACTGCCACTGAATCGGTCGGGGACCCCAGATGCCCGGGTGGATGCATAGTAGATGAGCAGTTTAGGGGACTGTCCTGTTTTCTTCTGGTACCAGGCTAAGTAGTTCTTCTGGTTGGAGCTGTATAAAACACTCTGACTCGACTTGCAGTTGATGGTGGTGGTCTCTCCTGGAGTCACAGCCAGGGAGGCTGGAGACTGGGTCATCACGATGTCCCCACTGGCACCTGTGAAAAAGAATGGAAAAGATCACATATTGAATAGAACATATATGTTACAATATTTATCTTAAAAAGTTGGATTTCTTATTTATCTTAAATAAACAGACCTGTTTTAGATGAAATAGTTTCATCATTCTACATGTGAAAATAATTTTTCCAACTATTTAAAGATGTTGCTCATTTGAACGTCTCACCTGACACCCAGAGCACCAGGAGGATGAGGAGTTGGGAAAGTGACACCATCTTGCTCACCAGTCTGAGGCACTCAGGCACCATCAAAAGGGGAGCCCCATTAATAGTCTGAGCAGCCAGTTTTGTATTCAAGCAGCCTCTGCAAAGCATCAGAGACTCTGAAAACAAATATGCCTAAACAGGGAACTGTGAAGACAAAGAAGTGAAGGAGACAAAATTATCACTAACACAGGAAAACGATTATATGCCAACCAAAGGATCAGAGTTTAAACTGACCAAAATTTTTAACATATTTAGCAAAATACTGAAATGTAGAATATTTTTTAATCAACTGTATTCTTTCAAAGCAAATGTAATCACCTTGCAAACACAGATTATTTTTCTAATTGACTATATGTGTATGTGAGTGTATAATTGCAAGATATAATATCATGAATATAAATGGAATGTATATTCAGTGGTTATATTCATTAGAATCTGCAGAATGTATATCTTTGGATAGAATGAAGATGTATTGCAGAGAATTAGAACTCTGTCTCAGATTCTGTTCTGAATTTTAAATTTATACATGAAGCTCCTATTGGACATCAAAATTCATCTGAATATGTCCAAATCCAGACTTATGATAGCTGATAGAAACACTAAATGAAAATGTGTCACCAGAGCTTAGCGGTCACCCTAGCCATGGTCCTTTTGATCAGACAGATTCTCAAATCACAACTCAAGTCATTCCAGACCCCATTGTCAATCACAGACCTGTCAGGTGTCACAGCTCCACCTGGAGCTAATAGGTGAAATAACTTCAGCTCCCAAGTTCTGATAGAAGAGTTCTTCATTCATTCTGTACAAAAACAGAACAAAACACAACAAAAACACAAATAATCATATCACTCTTCTGATCTCAGTACATTAAGTTACAAAGAAATCAAAGAAAACTACTGACTTTGTAAAGTTCTCCTTTTCTTGGGAGGGACAGATAATAAACATACAAATCACCTCTGCCACCTTTCTGAACCTGAGCCCTCTGAGTTTTCCTCCCTGTGTGGCAAGGGTAAGTGGGGCAATGTGTGCCCTGTAAATTTCATGGATTATCATTCCTCACAATTAAAAGGCTCAGAGAATGAGAGAACAGAACCAATCAGGACAGTTTAACACGTTTACGGGCAACAAAATTCTTCCTCTCTCAAAACTTCAAATATTGCAGTAGACAAACATCCTTAAATCTCCAAGAACTTCCCTTGAGGAGCACCTTCCTAAGCATGTATTTTTCCATGTCTATTAAATAAGCCCATTTCTCTGTAGTTCATCTTCTTATGAAAGCATTACTTTAAGTGAGGATCCCTTTATCAGGAATTCAGGAGTGGGTTTCAGCACAGACCCACTGCCCCTGGACAGACTTCCTACTCAGTCAAATGTCTGCAGAGTTCCTGGTCCACCAAATACTCGGGTTTACTTGGTAGTAATATATTCTACAATTTTGCCCTCATTACCCTGTGTTTTCCCTTGTCTTCCAGGAACATATCTTTATATTTATATACAGTCTCATGTATACAAACTTAAACTTTGACTCTATTCCTTAACATTGATAGTTTTACTGCTTCCGTATGGTAGAATCCCCTTTCTAAGATTACAAACATTAGAATGTGTCAGACACTAATGAATGACAAGGTGATTAAACACAATATGAAAAAGACAGTGAATGGTGGGCCTACATAAACTGTGAGGTCAGGAGGTTTGATGTGCTGAGCATCTATAATGGGATTTGCCCTTATGAAGCTCATTACTGCAAAGAAGAGGATAAATTTGCATATAATTTTGCCTAAGATTCTCCCCCTGAATACTTCTTTGTTACTCAGATGTGCCCCCCACTCTGTCTAACTGAGCCACCTCAGCAGGTGAACTCACTGCCCTCCTGCCTACGTGGGACCTGACTCCCAGGGGTGTAAATCTCCCTGGCAATGCAGGATATTACTCCCAGGGATGAATCTGGACCTGGTATCATGGAATTGAGAATATCTTCTTGACCAAAAAGGGGATGCAAAAAGAAATGAAATAAAATTTCAGTGGCTGAGAGAGTTCAAGTAGAGTCGAGAGGTCACTCTGGTGGACATTCTTATGCACTATACATATAACTCCTCTCAGGTTTTAATGTATTGGAATAGCTAGAAGTAAATACCTGAAACCATCAAACTCCAACCCAGAAGTCTGGACTCCTGTAGATGACTGTATAACAATGTAGATTACAAGAGGTTACAGTGTGAAATCCTTGTGAATCACACTCCCTTTATCTAGTGTTATGGATGGATGAATCAAAAAATGGGGACAAAACCTAAATGTAAAATAGGGTTGGATGGAAGGGTGATTTGGGTGTTCTTTTTACTTTTATTTTTACTCTGATTCTGATTCTTTCTGATGTAAGGAAAATGTTCAGGAATTCATTGTGGTCATGAATGCATAACTATATGATAGTAGTGTGAATAGTTGATTTTACACCATGCATGACTGTATGGTATGTGAATATATTTCGATAAAACTGAATTTAATTTTAAAAAGATGTGCGGTCAGGAATGTCCATTTTCACAAGGAAACATCTGAGCTGATGCCTGAATGCTTGAGTTGATCATGCAAATTTCAGGGAGGAGTAGAGCATGTCATCAAATGCAGAAGACCTGGGAGAATACACAGGTTGGTGTGTTCATGGAAGTCAAAGGAAACTGTTTGGAGAAATTTAAATGCAAGAACACATGGGTCAGTGGTGGTGATTAACTCATGCATCTACCAAATATTTTATATGACATATTAACAGTACAAGGAAAGAGAAATGTGGAAGCCATAAGCATTTCTATGCCAACTGGGAAGTTACTCTTCCATCTCCTCCTTCTTTGAAATCATGTAATGATTTTAAAAACAAAATTGTCCAAATATTACCAATGTCAAAGTTACAATTGTGGCAAATTGTTACCTGGTAAATAATGCATTAGGATAATATTGGATGCATAGTTCTACGATGTCCTTGAAATTTTGTGGCCCCTGATGTATAAATACCTCTCCCAGCACTTCAGTTCAACAGCAATTTTTGTTCTGCTCAGAAGGGTTTGTTCAGATGTAAGGAATTTAGTCACATAGGGAAATTATCAGAGATGTCTTGAACTAATCCCAAAAGTCTTTTATCTGAGTGTAGAATTTGGAAAGAGTGATACATGAAGATTTGAAACATGAGAAGGTTCAGCAAGGGGAATATTCTCTGATGCTGAATTTGGAATGGAGAGCACAATAGCAAGGAATGAGTGCAGCCTCTGAGAGCTGACAGAGGGCAAGGAAACAGGGACCTCAAACTTACAATTGCAGTGACCTGATTTTGCCAGACCTATGTGGGACTGGAAGATGACACAAATTTCTGGAAAACAACATAGCCAAGCTGATACCTTGATTTTTGCCTTGCAAGACACCAAGAAGAGAACCCACCACCTAAGCCAGGACTTCTGATCTGCAGAACTGTGAGAGAATATCCTGCTATTCTGGTAATTTGTTAAGAAGTAATAGAAAAATTACAGGTAAATACAAAGCACAGGTTAAAATGTAAATTCTAAATCCAAGTAGATGAAGTTATCTTACCACCTCACTCATGTCGAAGATGATGCTGAAACATCCACCTCCTCATGTGATGTGATGTGCCCTTTATCTTTCACAATAATTTCCTAAATGTGTCCATGGCCACATGGTCAGGACTGAATACTTCTCTATGAAAATACAAGTAGTAACAGAATTATATTTGAAGGTAGTCATGGTCTCTGCTTTCTTGTTCTCCACAGTCATGTTCTCTGGCAATTGAAGGAATTCCAGGAAAGGAGCTCTCTAAGGGAAGGCAGTGAGCAGGCAGATATTCTAAGCAGACACTATCTTTTCAGCTGTCTGCACATTGGCTTAAGTCCCAGAAAGTTTCAGATGCAGAAATATGAATAACTCTGTTAACATGTGGCATCCCAGGACTGTGAGAATTGTTGGTTTATGAGGAAAAAATGTGACTTTCTTTAATTTTTTAGAATTTATAATTCTAAAACATGGTTCAAAAATTTGACACCCCCCCCACTGTACAGATAACATAAATCTAATTGTAGATAAAATCCATATAACAACCCATTGTATGTTTTCTTAGCACAACTCACTCTACCCCACACCCTTACCTGTGTAGTACTCAGAACAACTGTTTTACTCTTTCAGATACACCATTAGCTTGAGTGAGTTTGGAAGGGCTGAGGACCCTCCCCCAGCTTTAGCATGCCTCAGGGTCCTCCAACACTTGTAAATGCTCCATGAGACCCTTGTTCCACACTGCACACCCAACACACAAAACAGGTTCTCAATTAGTGTTTTAGATGTAGAAGTGAATGAGATTAGTTAGGAAATTCTTAATCTAAGATGCAATTTTTCAAAACTTGAACTTTATAAATTGATGCATTTGTGGATTAGAAAGTAGAATTTATATTGCACAAACCAAAACTATCATAAATCTCAATGGAATTTTCCAAATTTATTGTGGTTTCCAGAGAAGATGGGGTGCCTCATTATAATCTCTGCAAAGAGATCTCAGGTGCAATTACTCTTTTGAATATTTCAGGAAGCAGGTTTTGTCTTCTATGCTTGAGAACAAGATTAATCATTGACCTTGTATGATCAGATTTGGTGGCAAACATAAAACATTGATGTAATCAATAAAATGTTACTCTGCATATTTAAAATGCATTGCGTTAACAGAAACAAAGCCTTTTTTTTTATGTACAGGGCATCTTACTGTCCAGTGATTAAATCCATGGAAATTAAAGGCAATATAGTGTCCTGGATTTGATCTTTTAACAGTAAAAGGAAGTTAGTGGAAAGATGCTTAATCTCAAATAATGTCTGGGGTTTATTTAATATTGATGTAAAACAAAATTTCATCATTTTGACAAATGTACAATGGTTATATCAAATATTAACATTTAGGGAAACCTGAGGAATTGCATGTGGCAATTCTGTAATATCCATACAGATTTCTATAAATCTAAAATTATCCCAAAATATAGGTTATTTAAAAAGAACATGGAAAGGTGCATTTGTAAAGCTGTGTGAACACTGGATGGGACAATTTGAGGTCTACCTAAGCTTAAAGTGTATAGCATAATCCATCTAAAACTCCAGAATCTATCTCAACTGACATTGAGATATGGCTTTGAATACTCAGCATCAGTCTTTGGAAGGGAAAACTGAACATTGCCTGCTAAATATGCTTCTTTAACACCTGATTTTCTTTTGCTCATTTGTTCCTTCATCCCAAACACACCTCCTTTACACAACCCTCTTCAAACTAGGGCATGCAGAACACAGGTGTGTTCAAAGGTTTTCCATGACATCCCTGGGAATGAATAACTTTGAGGGAATTAATTTCTAGATATTAGTGTTCTGTTCAAACTCTTTCCTAAAGAGTATCTGACCAAGAACTCTCAAGTTGTTTTGCTAAGATCACAGTCTCCCTGCTGCAATCTAATAAAGAAAGCTGGCACTCATCATACTGTGGGCATTTCCTGCAGCATCAAACAAAGGAAATAAAGATAAGTAAAATTAATTTAGAAGAACTGCTGTTACACTTAAATGCAACTCATGCTTCAGAGTGACATTTAAATAGGTTTTCAACAGATTCATGTGATAAATTTGTGCTTCCTGGCAGAATGGATGCTAATATTCTTTCACTGATGATTGTTTTGGTCTTCACGTGGTCAGCCTTCATATTATACAGTAAGTGTCAACAAACCTTTTATACAAGTTTTACCTTTCGTATCTTCTAGTTAAAGTCAAAGAAAAATTCATAATTAATTTTTTTTTTAGATCTTCACTTATAACTTTTAATCTTGTTGCTGCCCATTGAGGTTTTTTCTTGCTTGTGAAAAATAAAAAAGAAAAAAAAAACTGCTCCAAAACAAAAATTGTCCCAATTTACATCATGCATTAATGACAGAAACACTGTGTAAGAGAATTAACACCATATTCTACTACTTCCAAGGCAGGCAAACTATTTTACATTTAACTAATCTGCAAATTGCAATACTTCCACTGTTTACAGCAAGGTCAGTGTGACATCTTTGTGCATTTTGGTGGATACCTCACTGAGGAAGGCTAAATTGACCAGTGTACAAAGATGTTGGGAGGTAGTGATGCATCAGATATCTCACCTATTGACTGCTGAGACTAGAGGAAGTAGCTGTCACATAATGAGAAGGAAAAGGGCCCAGAAAGCAATAAAGTTTATTGCAAGTCTCAGATTTACCCATGTGTTAGAGTGAGAGCTGTATTTAATACACATATATCTCATAAACTGAGACCAGTTAGAAACTTCGAGTAAAAAAATAAATAAATGAACTTTAAAACTATCATGTTTTATTTAAAGAAAACTACGAATTTTCCTGCTTTATGAGGAAATTGAAAATCTGGGCCAAATACCAAAATGGAAAATACACTCTCCAACAATTTATATAAAGCAGGACTATTTCAGGTAAGTCTGAGGAGATAAGGTCACCCAAAATGTGAATGGGCTCAACCACTGAAACTTTTACCCATGATAACATAATCAGCAAGAATAATCACTGTTTTCCAGATTTACTGCATATCACAATCTGGTGGGAAATGGTTGAAATTGTTCAGCAACTTCTGTTCAAACCAGACAGAATTTCCAGAATTAGAGTTTGGTAATGTGAATTCTAGCAAATTCTCTATATTTTCTTTTAGATTATCTGCACCAGTCAGTGAATGTGCATTTAGAAACCAACTGTATTAGTTAGGGCTCTCTAGGAAAAAACAATCAATGAGAGATATCTATAAATATAAGATTTATAAAAGTGTCTCAGGTAACTGTGTGTGTGCATGAGTCCAAATTCCTTAGGCCAGGTAGCAAACTGGAAACTCCATTGAAGTTGTTTGATGAAGTCCTCAGGAAGGAAACTAGCAAGTTCAATGAATGTGTTCAATGAACTCCTCAAGAAATGAACTGGCAACTTCAATAAACTCCTCAGGAAATGCTTTGCTGGTCTGCCAAAGAAGAAGTGAAGGTCCTCTATCTCTCTTGCTTAAAAGCCGTCAACTGATTTTATTAAATACAGCTGGTTGCATTCTTTCATTGTGGAAGACACACCCTTAGTTGACGTCATCATTTACAGCTGCAGCCAATTAACTGATGATTTAACAAACCAGCCTTCTGGTTTATTAAACAGCCACAAACATGCTTCTATTAGGATAAAAATTGAGGATGTAATAGCCTGAGAAGAAAGAACCACTTACACAACATAGGAAAGATGGCAGTGCCCAAGTGCGGTCTTGGTTCCAGGCACTACCCAAAGCATTTTACTTGTATTGACTCAATTTTCCTCACAGCAATCTAAGAAAATAGAACCAATTATTATATCCAATATATGAAAAAAAAAAAAAACTAATGTCATGGTATGTTACTCCACTCCTCAGAGAGAGGAAGGATCAGAACTTAAAGAAAAACTAGGTACCTCAGAGACCAATTTTTGGGGAAATCTTTACTAATTTATAGATCATTAGGTTTAAAAGATAAATAAGCATCTTGCCAGCTTTACAAACCTGCTATCCAGGAACGTCTTTCTCAGGCACCTGGGAACCACCTCCTTGAAATGGATTCACTAGAAAGACTGTTCACTTCTCTCCCATCTCTATAGGAGGGTAGGTGCCTTAGATGGATGCCTGGCTCCAAGTTGCAAACCTACTTCCTGTCAGAAGGATATGGGAATATTGTTTCCTCCTGATAAAGGCAATTAACTAGACAGAGAGGGTTACCCCCATAACAAGGTGCATTTAGGATGAAGCATGTGTGATGAATGTTGCTGTCATGTCCTCTTAATGGAGGAAGAGTTATTGAGAACACATGTGTTTTGAGTTGTTTCTTACCAGGACTTATAAAAAGGTGATATGTTGTTCTGCCTTTGCAGACACTTTTTGGGTTTGTCTAGGATGTGCATCATATCCTGGTTTTAATTAAAAAATTGAATTGTTTTCTCCTCTCTTCTACCTTCCTGGAGAGATTTTATGGCTCAGCAGGGGATTTTGTTTCAGTTATATTTTACCCAAATTTCTGATGACAAGTATAGCAATTATTCTGGCTATTCATGAATTGAGCAGATCATTTGAAGGACATGTGGGCATATAACAGTTAGTTAAGAGATCCTGAAATATAAAGTCTCCCTTCTTACTCTTCATGCCTTTGAATTACTAGACAGATGAACCACAATATTGCATAAACATGTTTACTAGGTGTTCTAAAATCCCATCAGGAACACCATAGGGTTGGATAATATGGAAAGTCAGAATGTTGGCTGCAGATCTTTCTCTTAAAGGAGGATTATATCTCTCTGTTTTATGTGGAATGGGTTTATGAGAATAGAGTTTTGATGTTGCCTCAGTATCATTCTTTCGGTTTTGACAAAATTAATGTATTTTCTGTGGTCTCTTAGGCCTCATCTCAAATAAATAAATTACTGGGATTTACGGAATGAACATCATTTTAAAAGGAGAGGAAAATCCACTCTGACAGCCAGAAAGAAAGATGGAGAAAAATGGAAGTGGAAATGTGAAAATCATAGGTGCTTTCTTCTTCATTGTACCCTCCTTCTTTTTTCAGCTGTCTCCACTGTGAAGGACAGGCTGCCCTCTTGTTAGGAGTTGATGCAGCTGGTGAATTGAATACACATTTACTATTCCAAAATCCTAGGGCCCTTAAGAATTATGATAAATCTCCTCTGCCTGTGCTCAATAAATGGAATATGAAAGCATATATGATAGTACAGCTCTATAACACATGGCTTATTAAATATTTTAAAACCAATCTTGAGACCTACTGCTCAGAGGAAAAAAGAAGATTCATTTCCAAATATCACTGTTCATTGACAATGCACCTGGTCACCCAATAGCTCTGATGGAGATGAACAAGGAGAACTTGCATTAATGAGGCCAATACAGGAGAGTAGATGCCCCACTGTTTTTAATATATACACAATAATTAAACTCCACCTTTTCCTACTCCTATTCCTCATTTTGCAGATGATGGTGATGGATGACTTCAAGAATAAGGAACATTTATATGTATATATAAATGTAACTTTCCAAATCTTCTCTCATACCAGGGGAACTTGTAATCCAAAAATAAAACAGTGTTTGTACTATTCAATAACAATCAACTGTAGAGAAGTTTTTTTTTTTTTCATTTTATTAAACATTTTATTTTACATTGGTACCTGAAAATATATTCTAAAATATTTTCTTGGCTCACTCCCTTTTGACTCAAATCCTACTGCACAGGATCCTCCTTCTCATTCTCTTTGCTCTTCCTAATCATCTCTCTGACTTCTATATTTCGAGGTTCCTGCAAGATCCCAGGCCACTTTCTTCTGGTCATCTCTACTTCCACTCATTGCCCCTAAACAGATGGTTTCCATGAACTTCAGACTCATAAATCCCCCTTAAGCAACACTGCCAGTTAGAGTCCTAGCAGGCATCTTAAAAGTCTAAGTCCAAATAAAGTCATGAGTCCTGTTTCTCTTCCAAAAAAATAAAAAAATTCTTTCCCTCAGCTTTCTCTATCGCAGTAAAAGAAATTCCATATTTTCTAGTTACTCAAATGCAAAATCCTATGGTAGTCCTTGAATTTAATTTTCTCTCAACTCTCACTTCCACTACTTCAGCAAATTAGATGTCTTCAACCTTTAAAATTTGACCAAATCTAATCACATTTCACCACAGTCACTATTGAAAGTCTTCACTGGATTATCAAAAAGCAGCCACATTCTGAACTCAATTTAAGAATAAAAGCATGATAAAATCCCCAAGAATAATATAATGTATATCAAGTGCCTAAAAAATTAAACACCACCTTTTCCTACTCCTACTTCTCATTTTGCAGATGATGATGATGGATGACTTCAAGAATAAGGAATATTATTACCATATAGATCCTTACCAGATATGATGACGGTAGGGTAGGCATGGAGAGAGTACTGTTTAATACTGGAATGATTTGAATTTAACCTCTTGGTTGACTGCAGAATGTTTATAAATGAGGGTCCCCGTGGAACACAAGACCTAACAGGTATTGGTGAGTGAGAATGGACAATAGTGGATTCAGTATGGTCATCAATGTCTTGGAAAATTACCATCAATTGCTGTGATAAATGCCCTGCTGAGGCTACCACCACTTTCCCATGGTAGTAATGTTTACTGAATTCTCAAGCATTACTTTTGCCAATGAGTCCTATCTCCAAATTTCATGGTGTATTACATTTCTTGTAAGTGACAGAGGCCAACTGCAGCAGACAGATGTAAAATAGAAATTTATTAGAAATTTGATGCAAAAAATAATTATATTGGGTGGTTAATAGAGATACAGGGAAGGCTGGAGAACTCGGCACAGGCTTTCACACCCAGTAAATCCTGCTGTTGAACTAGACCAATGAGTCATCTGAGTCTTGCCATGAGCTGACTCTGTAGCAGGCACCACTGACATTGCTCCTGGGGGAGTCCAGATACTGCTCTGGGACATTGGTCATGGTGCTATTGCTGCCCTCAGAAGCTCTTCTCAAATTGGGATGATGTGAACCCCCAGCTCCACCAGGAGCTCTCACAGGTGACAAGGTGAAGCCATATGTCATGGAACAACTTTCTGGGGTGTCAATTTTACAAGAATTTTTCACATAAATCCTTTATATTAAAATCCAAATACTTAGGAACACATGGCTGTTTGTTATTTCCATGAGTAAATGATTATTCAAAAGATGAGGCTTGCACAACACAATCAGACTACAGTGGAGGAGAAGGAGATACATTTTTCTACAGCTTATTGTAAAGAGCAGAAGTAATTTCTTATCACTTATAAATAAATTAATTTATAATACTTTTATAGGAAATACATGTAGGAATTTTTCAACCTATGTGGTCTCCCAGTCTCCAGACTCTAGAAATGATGTGATAAAATGGAAAAAGCCCAAAATTAGGAGTCAAGAGACCTAGTTTAATCCTCAGCTCTGCCATGAACTAGGAAAGTTGACCTGGGTTGACTTTTCTGTCTTTGTCACTAATTCCTCACATCAAAGGGCAAGATAGAAAATTTTGAAGGACTTTTTACTTTTTACTCTCTTGGTAACTGGGATGAGGAACGTATCTGAGTGGCCTTCCTTGGAACTGGAGAGTATTAGTGCAATTACCAGAAGGCATGGGATCCTGTGGTTACAGAGAAAGTTCAACACTGTTCTACTTGTTGCCACAGGAGGGTGGAACTGCAAATAAATTGGAAAATATGACTCAGCCATGAAAAGATTTTCTTTTAAAAGAATAAATTAAATATCACTTCTTAAACTTCTAAGACAATACTAAGGTAAATAATCAAAACACTCTCATCTCTCATTATTCTTATAAAATTTTTCTTTTGTGCATCTACACTAATGGATGCCCTAGATTATGCCACCACCCCACATCTATTTTCCCCACAGCAACAAATGATTGTATTCCCCATCCTACATGCACAGAAAGCCAGAAGAGAGCTCTGCTCCACACAAAGCTTTCAGTCTTTCCCCAATGAGTATGATGTTAAAGTGTTGGTTTCTCATATATTGCACTTATCATATTAAGAAAGTTTCCTTCTATTCCTATACTTTGAAGTGTTTTCACCAAGAAAGGATGTTGACTTTGTGAAATTCCTTTTTTTCATTGATCAAAATGATTGTGTGGTTATTATGCTTTGATTTTTAATGTGGTGTATTACACTAATTGATTTTCTTGTGTTGAACCAGCCTTGCATACCTGGAATATATCCCACCTTGTCCTGGTGTATAATTCTTTTAATGTGCTGCTGGATTCAATTTGTGAGTATTTGGTTGATGATTTTTGCATTTATATTCATTAAAGTGATTGGTCTATAATTTTCTTTTTTCATAGTATTTTTGTCTGATTTTGGTATTATGGTGATGTGGCTTCAAAGAATGTGATAGGTAGCTTTCCTGCTTCTTCATATTTTTTGAAGAATTTGAGCAGGATTGGTAATAATTCTTTATTGAATGCTTGGTATAATTCATATGTGAAGCCATCTGGTCCTGGGCTTTTCTTTTTCAGGAACTTTTTGATGACAGACTCAATCTTCTTACTTATGATTGGTTTGCTGAGGTCATCTATTTATTCATTAGTCAATGTTTGTTGTTTATGCTTTTCTAGGAAGTTGTCCATTTCATCTAAGTTGTCTAGTTTATTAGCATATTGTTGCTCATAGTCCCTTATCATCATCTCCTTTATTTCTGTAGGTTCAGTAGTTATGTCTTCTTTCCCATTTCTGATTGCATTTAATTTGCATCTGCTCTCTCTTTTTCCTTTTTTTATTATAATAATTATTATTATTATTTTTGGTTATGCTAGCTAGGGGTTCATCAATTGTGTAGATTTTCTCAAGAACCAGTAATGTTTTGTTGATTTTCTCTATTGTTTTCCTCTTCAGCTCATTAAATTGATTTAGGAGGTTTGTTTGAATATCTTTTAATTAGTTCTTCCCTCAGTTCATTGAACTGACTTAGTATTAGTTACTTCAGCTCCTGTATCTTGGTTGAACTATTAGTTTGTTCACTTGGCTGATCCATATTTTTGTGTTTCCTAGTGTGACTCACTGTCTTAAGTTGTCTAGGTATCTGATTTTCTTGATTAGTTTATTCTGGAGCTCATTTTCACTATTTTACCTAGGGTTTTCTTGTTGCTTTGCTTTGTTCTCTAACCTTTGGTGTTCAATTCAACTTATCATAGTTCTCTAATCTAGTTTCTACTTAGTTGATCAGAATTTTTCATCTCTTTTGTTTGTTTGTTTGTTTGTTTCTTGCCCTTCCTCTGTGTAGCTTTCTTTTTGAGAGAATCTCCTCACATATGGTCAACTCCAGTCAGGTTTTCCCAGTCTAGAGAGGCCCAGGTTTCAGGGGGAGGAAGTGGAACTTCCCTGAGGTTGAGAACCTCCTGTGAGGTCTCTAGACTCAGTGTTTTTCCTATCCTGTCCAGGAGATGGCACTTTCCAACCCTCAGCATCCCCATCAGTGTAAGGAGGTGTGGTGCCTTTAGTTCTCCTGGCAACTCTGATCCTGTCGGTGGAGGAGCTGAATGTAGCTGGTTTCTGAATTCCAGCCCCTGGGGTCTGAATTCCCAGAATGAGGGCTGCCAGTTGAGCTGGACCTACCTCCACTCTCTCAATCCTAGGATATCCAGCTGTCCCCCAGGGACACTATTCCTTTCTCCCTTCTTCTCTTTGGGACAACTCCAGCTTAATTCCTTGGTCAGCATGACTTTCCAATTAAAGGGTGGGAGGAGACTTTCTTAAGAAGTGAATCTGGAATTCAAAGAAGTTCTGGGTAATCTGTCTCCCCCAATACTAGCCTGGACCTTCAACTTGGTCTGTATGATAGAAAATAACCACATATGTTACTTTAAATTTTTGAGCCACATGTTACTTTTAAAAAGAAAAAAAAAGAAAAAATGGGAAAAAAAGAAGTCCCTTTTTAAACTCTTTTCCCAGCCTGGAAGTTTTGTCAGTGTCAGAATAGAGTATCTAAAGATGTGCTTTTGGCTATTATCTTTAGCATCATCCTCCAACAGCTTTAATTCCACCCTTGCCAGGGGCTACTGAAGTGTAAAAATATAAGGAGTTGTGATAAAGGAGAAGAGACAAAATGTAGAAAAAAAAACAAGAATTTTTAGGGTCAGGGAATGGGTGTCAGATTTCATGTGTCCCCCTTCCCAGAGCCCAACCCTTATGAAGCACTCCAGCTCTGAAAGTTAATTAATTAATTTGTTAATTAATTCTGCATTTGAGGCTGGGTTGAGCTCCCCTTACGGCTTTTAGCAGATTGTTGTTGTTTCTTTCTTTTTTTTTTTTTTTTCCTTTCTGGGAGCCAGCTGCAAGATAGTCCATGGGGTCTGGGCAGGGAGGGTCACCAGACCCCTGCTCCGCGGAACTTGCAAATTTTGCTGTGATGTCAGCTTTTCCACCCATTCCAAACTTGTGTACGTGTTCCTGGTCACTGGAATCCCCAAATTGCCAGTTTCATACAGTTTCTGACTAACAGCTGCCCTAGAGGAGAGACTAAATTCTACACCTCACCAATGTGCCAAATTCAGCTCACTCACTTTTGACAAGAAAAATCTAAAACCTGTAAGATTTGAATTATACTTACTTACTTTCACAAAATAACAAATATCCTGTTGTGGTCCATCAACCATTCATAGTAGGGACAGAATATAAGGAATCAGGCAGCTATATAACGCATTATATAGGTATCTGTTTTTAGTTTCAGGTTTTAGTGTATTAGAATAGCTACAAGGAAATACATGAAACTATTTAACTGCATTCCAGTAGCCTTGATTCTTGAAGACAATTTTATAAGTATATTGCTTCTATGGTGGGACTGTGTGATTGTGAAAAACACTCGCTTTATCCAGTGTGTGGACAGATGAGAAAATGGGGATGAAAACTAAATGAATACTATGTTGGAATGGGGAGATGAGATGTTTTGGGTGTTTTTTAATGTTTATTTTATTCTTATTTTTAATATTATTATTTTTGAAGTAAAGAAAATGTTCAAAATATGGTTGTGGTGATAACTGCAAACTGTATGATGATACTGTGAACAACTGATTGTACACTATGAGTGACTGTATGGTATGCGAATATATCTCAGTAAAATTGAATATAAAATCTAAAAAAACACAAGCTGTTCTAAAGGTCTAAAATAATTTGAACTAATTGTCAAAGGAGAGTTTCAGCACAAAAGAAACCAACAAGAGAAACCTAAGCAAGAGAAATAAACCAACTTCCAGAGGAAATTTATCAAGGAAACCAAATGGATAGTCACCAGCAAAAAATTATAAGCCATGCAAAAAGAATAGAATATTGTTGGGGACAATTAAGGCAGCATATATAATATTCACCTTCAGCGATACCGGTCACATGCAACATGGCCGCCACGGCTGATGCAAGAACAGCCTAAGCTATTATTAGCCTTCTTCTAGGAAGTAACAGTAGTTCCCGCCTAAGCAGTAGCTAGTTCGCCCTAAACAGTAGCCGCCCATTGGCCATCCACCCCAGCAACAGCTACCACCAATTCCAGACCGCCACTTGTTGTTACTAGCCACTCCCTCCACCCTTAGAGTATATATACCCTGCCTCTTCAATAAAATTTTGCAGCTTGATCAGAAACCTGTCTTGCTGTCATTCCTCGTGTCTCTTGTCCCATACCATTCTTCCTTCACAGGACTTGGAGCTTCCGTTGATCGTCCCGCGGGCGGGGACAGAATATATCTCCCAGTCAAAGGAACAAATTAAAATTTCACATGAAAAACAGGGATGGAAACATCTAATCAGTGATTTATGATCAGATAACCTAAATAAATTCAAGGATATGGAGAGAAATATGGCAAAAAGTAAAGGTCATTAAGAAGACGCTGGGTGTGCATAAAGAATAATTTGAAATCATACAAAAAAGTAAAGGAAACTATGAGAATGACAGGCACAATACAAGAGATTAAGAAACTCTACAGGAATAAAAGAGCAGATTTCAACTGGCACAAGAAAGTATCAGCAAACTAGAGATTAGGACACCTGTAACATTACAGTCAGAAGACAAGGTAGAGAAAACAGTAAATAAATGTACCACCATCTCAAGTAATTGACTGACAGAAAAATAAGCATGAAAATATAGGAATCATGAGTGTCTCCAAAGGAGAAGATAGGGGAAAATGGGCAGAAAGAATATTTGAAGAATTAATGTGCAAAAACACACAACACTTATGAAAGACATAAAGGTATATTACCAAGATACACAATACACTCCAGACAAAATAAATCCTAATATGCCTTCTCCAAGACAAATACTAATCAGAAAGTCAAATGCCAAAGATAAAGAATTCTGAAAGGAGAAAGTGAAATACAATCCATGACATATCACAGACACTCAATAATACTATGCCCGGACCTCTCATCAAAAAGAATGGAGGTGAGAAGGTAGTTGTATGATATATTTAGGGTAATTAAAGAGAAAATCTGCCCACCAAGATTTCTTTATCTAGCAAAATTGTCCTATTAAAATGAGGGACACTTTTTAAATATTCACAGAAATACAGAAACTGAGACACCTCATTAACAAGAGAACTACCATACAAGAAATAATAATGGGAGTGGAGCAGGCTGAAAGAGAGGAGAGAGAAGCATGGAGGACAGGAGAGTATAAAAATGAAGATTATCTGTGAAGATAACAAAAACGGTAAGAAAGCGACAAAAAAAAATACGACATAAAAATCAAAGGATAAAATAGATAAAGTACTACCTTTCCAGTAGTAACACTGAATGTTAATGGATTAACTCCCCAATTAAAGGTCACAGATTGGCTGAATTGATAAAAAATCATGATCCATCTATGTGTTGTTTACAAGAGATTCAGTTTTGGTCCAAGGACACAAATAGGTTGAAAGTGAACATTGGGAAAAAGATATTCCAGAAAAGAGTAGCCAAGAAAGAGCTGAGGCTGCTATACTAATACTGAACAAAATAAACTTTAAGTGTATAAGAGACAAAGCTGGGAAATATATTTAATAAAAGGAAAACCCACCAAAAGATATAATAATCATAAGTATTTTCCTACCTAATCACAGTGCCCAAAAATAATGAAGCAAATGTTGGAAACACTAAAGGCAAAAATGGACACATCAATAATATTTGGAGACTTCAGTACACCATACTCACCAATTGATTGAACATCTAGTCAGAGATCTTTAAGGAAATAGTTAACTCAATATGATAAATGAACTACACCTAACAGACATATACAAAACATTGCATCTTCATACAGCATCTCAGATATTCATTCTTCTCACTTGCACATGGACCATTCTCCAGGATAGACCAAATGTTGAGAAACAAAACAAGACTCAATAAACTTAGAAAGATTGAAATTAAACAAAAAAGCCATTGTGAAAAAGAACAAAGTTGGAGGACACACACTTCCTTAACTCTAACTCACACTTTGTAATCTTAAAACTTATTACAAAGCCACAGTAATCAAAGCAGCTTGGTACTGGCACAAGGACAAATGTATAGACAAACGGAAGAAAATTGAAAGCTCAAAAATCAACCTTCAAATTTGTGGCCAACTAATATTTTTACAAGATGGCAAAGCCCATTCATTTGGGAAATAACAGCTTGTTCAAAAAATGGTGCTGGGAATACTGGATCTACATTAGAAAAAAAAAAAAAAGAAATAACACAGAAGGATCCCTACCTAATGCCATATATAAAAATGAATGCAAAAGGTTTCATATATCTTACTATAACCCTGAGAAACATAATCTAGAAGAAAATGCAGGGAAACCTTTTCAGGACCATACATTGGGCAATGGAGTCTTAGATTTTATTCCCAAGGCACAAGCAACAAAAGAAAAAAAAAAAGATAAATGGGACCTCAACAAAATTAAATACTTTTGCTCTTCAAAGAAATTCATCATGAAAGTAAAATGACATCCTACATAAAATGAGAAAATATTTGGAAAACACTTGTCCAATAAAGGATTAATATCCATAAAATATTAAAAAACTCATCAGTTTAACAACAAAATGCAAAAAAAAACATTTTCAAAATGGGCAGAAGACCTGAACAGACAGTTCTTCAAAGAAGATAAACAAATGACCAGAAAGCACATGGAAAGATGCTCATAATTAGGAAACATCAGGGAAATGTGGATCAAAACCACAATGAGGTATTATTTCACTCCCATTAAAATAGCGGCTTTTCAAAAAAAAATGGAAAGTATTAAGTAGTTTGAGAGGGTGAGGAAGAGGAATCTCATCTAGAGCTATTGGGAATGTAAAAGGGTGCATCTGCTTTGAGGGTGGAAATAATCCAAGTGTCCATCAACTAATGAATGGATAAACAAAATGAAGTGTATTCACATCATGGAATATTTTTCAGCTGTAAAAAATGAATGAAATCCTGATACAATTGGCAACATGGATGAAACTTGAAAACACTCTGCTGAGTGAGAGAAACCAAACACAAAAGGACAAATATTCTATGACCTCAATGATAGAATTAATTATGATAAGGAAACTCATAGAGTTAGTACCTAGAATGAGGTTTACCAGGGATGGATTGAGGTAGAGATTGGGATATTGATGCTTAATTTGTAAAGAACTTCAATTGAAGTTGAAAATAAAATTTGGAAATGGATGTTGGTGATGGTAGCACATTATTTTGAGTGTAATTATCACAATGCATTATATACCTAAATGTGGCTAAAAGGGGAAGTTTTAGGTAGTACATGTTAGTAGAATAAAAACCCAAAGATAAAACATAGGCCCCTATAACACAATGAACTCTATTTTAGAATATGGACTGTAGTTAATTGCTCAAGTGTAAGAATATTCTTTAATGAATTGTAATAAATTTATGAAACTAATATAAAGTGTTAACAATAAAGTGGTATATGGGAAAATACATCTAATATAAACTATGGAATATATTTAACAACATATTTTAATATTCTTTCATCAATTGTAACAAAGGTACCACACTAATGCAGTGTCAATGATAGAGACATATATGGAACACTGTAAATTTACATGAATTGTTCAATTAAAAAACTAAAGAAAAAATAAATACAAAGGAGAAAAAAGGAAAATACACAGGACCTTGGAGAAGATGGGCTTGGATGTTCAAGAATGACGAAGGAAATAGTGTTTATAAGCAGATATGCTGATTTGAATGTATTATGTCCCCCAAAATGCCATTATCTTTGATGTAATCTTGTGTGGGCAGATGTCGTCAGTGTTGATTAGATTGTAATTCTTTGAGTGTTTCCATGGAGATGTGCCCCTCCCAACTGTAGGTGATGACTGATTGGATCATTTCCATGGAGGTGTTAACCCACCCACTCTGGTTGGGTCTAAATTGAATCACTGGAGACATATAAATGAGCTGACAGAGGGAACACAGTGCAGCTGAGAGTGACATTTTGAAGATGAGCTACAGCCAAGAGGGACACTTTGAAGGATGCACAGAAGCTGCAAGAGGAGCTGCAGATGAGAGACAGTTTGAAGATGGCCATTGAAAGTAGACTGTTGCTCAGGAGAAGCTAAGAGAGGACAAACACCCCAAGAGCAACTAACAGTGACATTTTGAAGAGGAACTGCAGCCTAGAGAGGAACATCCTGGGAGAAAGCCATTTAAAACCAGAACTCTGGTGCAGATGCCAGCCAGGTGCCTTCCCAGCTAACAGAGGTTTTCCAGACTCCATTGGCCATCCTCTGGTGAAGGTATCTGATTGTTGATGCATTACCTTGGACACATATGGCCCCCTTTTATATAAACCAATCCACTTCTGGTAGTTTTCATTCTAGTGAAGCAATAGCAAACTAGAACAGCAGACAAGGGCCTGATCTTACAGAACCATTAAACTCTGGGTGAAAGTTTATGGCTGAAGTTAAGGACAGTGAAAATCCATAAACAAATAGATCGGATTATTTTGTAGGAGATACTTTTTAGATCATCTTATTTACATTAAAACTGCCAGGAAACAAAAATTTTGGAAGCCATTGTTGTTTCTGTGATAGCTGGAACAGGCTTTCCTATCCTCTCTTTCTCTGAAATCATGTGATGGTTTTTAAAAGTGAACCTGACCAAACACTCCCCAGTGTGAAACATACGATTAAGGCCCAACTGATCTTTGGTAAATGATTAAAAGGAAAACAATATTGTAGTAAGTAGAATTCTAAAAGTGGTCTGAAGATTCCTGATGGCTGATATATACCTGCCTTATCCCAGCTATTCAAACACTAATTTAGGTTCTCCTGTTAAGGGATTTTGAATATGTAATGAAATCTGTTAACTTTAACAAGGAGATATTATGGATGTGGGCTGATCTTTTCACAAGAGCCCTTTAAATCTTGCTATACTGGTTGTACAGAAAGAATTCAGTAAGATTCGTAGATAAGTAGAATAGAAAATATTTGATGTTGGCTACGGAGGAAGGGGGAATCTGATAGATTGGATCTCTTATGTCCCCTAGAAAAGCCATATTCTTTAATGCAATCTTGGGGAGGCAGAATTCTGAGTCTGTTAGTTGGGATGAAACCTTTGATTTGTTTTTCGTTTTTTTTTTCCCATGGAACTGTGAACCCTGTCCACTCAGGGTTGGACTTAGTTAGATCACCAGAGCCCTGTATAGAGCTAACAGAGTGGAGAAGTTCATAGAAGCTGAGAGAGACATTTGGAGAGAAGCTAAGATATGTAGTTCAGGGTTTGCCCCCAGGAGAAGCTAAGAGCCAACACACACCCAGAGGCTTGGAGACACTCATAGATGGAGACAGAAGGATGTTTGGAGGTCCTAAGCTAAGACATGAAGCCCAGAGCTTGCCTTGGAGAAGCTAAGAGAGAACACCCAGATTCTTTGGAAGAAATACCCCAGGAGAACCAAGCAGTGAGATAAGAGAAGCTAAGAGAGACAAGCCCAAAGATATTCTGAAGAAACTTATTTTGAAATGCAACTAGGTGCAAAGGAACAGCAGATGCCAGCCGTGTGCTTTCTCAACTGCAGGTGTTCCAGATGCCATTGGTTTCCTTCAGTGAAGCTCTCTTTTTGTTGATGCCTTTGTACAATTTTTTTTCAGTTTGTACACTTTTATGTCCTTGGAACTGTAAATTTGCAACCCGCTTTATAAAAAGCCAATCCGTTTCTGGTGTTTTGCAACACAGCAGCTTTATCAAACTGGAAGAGGGGACTCGTGGCAATAAATGAGGGCAACCACTAGGAAATGAGCATTCATAGCAATAAGGAAATAGGATCTCAGTCTTACAACCTAAGGAACAGATTCTGCCAAAACTGCATTAGTTTGGAAGAAAACTCTGATTTCTGGAAAGAATGTTTCCCTACTGATTCCTTGATTTTAGCCTTGTAATTCCCTGAGCAGAGAATCCTCCATACTGTGTCCAGACTCCTGATCTCCAACACTGTGAGCTAATAAACTGCTATTTAGTTATTAAATTACAGAAAGTTTACATATGCATGTATTTTATAAATAAGCAATGTGATAGGAGAATCTTAAATGCAGATAAAAGAAGTGATCATTCCATTTACCTCATGGCTTAATGATGCTGAGCTATTCTCTATTTGGATGCAGTGTAGTGTGTTTTATGTCCATTTTGTCAATAAAGATTTCCTGACATGAGACTACATCCAAAGGATCACAGATGAATATTGTGCTATGAAAACACAAATAAGAGCAGAATTAGTCTTGAAGATGGTCAAGCTCTGGTCCCATCTTAGAACAATTGGCCATATTCTCTGACAATGGGAGGAATTCTGCACAGGATTTTCTGTGAGTGAGGTGAGGGATCTGGCTGGGGACATTGCAAGCAGACCTGAATCCCACTGGCATCAGCACATTTGCTTAACGGCCAAGAATGATTCAGATTCCAAAATGCAGATGTCATTTGCAACATGGGGCAACACGAGAATGTTTGTATTTATCTTAATTTAAGAAATAAAATGGCTTATTCTTGCATTTCTTTTAGAATTTACAATTTTAATTGTTGGACACTGCAATATTGGGCATGGACAATAGCCTTTCACAAGCCCGCAGCTAATTGTCCTGGAGCTTGGAAAGCAGAGCTGTCTGAAAAGTGGGAAATTGACATGCCCCATTCAGCCATCGTTTCAGCAGACTGGGAATGCACCTACCTGTCTCTGAGACCCAGAACTTCCCTTGGGGGATGGTGCTCACCTGTGATATAGCACAGTCTTTCCTCAGCAGAGGACCTAGGAGGGCATGACTTGGAAGAGGGACTGACTTGCAAATCTCAGGGACCATATGCTAATATCAAGGACTTGTGAGTCAATGGCAGAGACAAACAGTGGTGAGACTGAACTGAAGGTTTAGACTATTTCACCAGTTTTACATCCCCAGGAACACCTGGGAGATTTGATTACTAAAGCCACCCTCCCTCCCTAACTGCTCACACACCCCACATTCAGAGCAGGCAGCACCAACTACACACACAAACTTGCTGCACTAATTGGACCCCAAAAGACTCCCACCTCCACTCACCACAAAGACAAAGTTGGGGAGAACTGGCTTGAGGGGAATAGGTGGCTTGCGGATGCCACCTGCTGGTTAGTTAATGAAAGTGTACTCCATGAAGCTATAGATTTGACAAATTAGAGATAAGTGTATGAATCAGCCTGCATATATTAAAAGAACCCTATCAAGTTAAGCGAATGCCAAGAGGCCAAAAACAAATAAAATTTTGAAGCATATGAAAAAGACAGACAATATGGATAACCCAAACCCAAACACCCAAATCAAAAGAACAGAGGAGACACAATACTTGGAGCAATTAATCAAAGAACTAAAGATAAACAATGAGAGCATGGCACAGGCTATAAAGCACATGAAGAAGACCCTAGACAGGCATAAAGAAGAACTTGCAAGAGTAAATAAAAAAAAATAGACAAGCTGATGGAAATAAAAGAAATTGTAAACCAAATTAAAGATTCTGGATACGCATAGTACAAGACTAGAGGAAGCTGAACAGTGAATCAGTGACTTGGGGATGGCAGAATGGAAAATAAAAGAACAAAAGAAAGAATGGGGAAAAATAAAAAAAAAAAATTGAAATGGACTTCAGGGATATGACAGATAATATAAAACATACAAATATAGGAGTCATTGGTGTTCCAGAAGGGGAAGAGAAGGGTAAAGGTCTAGGAAAATTATTCAAAGAAATTGTTGGGGAAAATTTCCCAAATCTTCTAAACACCATAAATACACAAATTGTAAATGCACAGCAAACTACAAATAGGATAAATCCAAATAAACCCACTCTGAGACAAATTCTGATCAGATTGTCAAATGCTGAAGAGACGGAGCAAGTTCTGAAAACAGCAAAAGTAATTCAACATTTACAATGTAAACAGCATACGATTAAGTAGTGACTTCCCAGCAGCCACCATGGAGGTGAGAAGGCAGTGGCATGACATATTTAAAATTCTGAGAGAAAAATTGCCAACCAATAATCCTTTACCCTTCAGAGCTCTCCTTCAAATTTGAGAGAGAGCTTAAATTTTTCACAGCCAAACAAATGCTGAGAAGATTTGCTAACAAGAGACTTGCCCTACTTCAGATGCTAAAGAGAGACCTGCTGACAGAGAAACAAAGAAAGGACAATGAGATATGGAGAAAGTTTCAGTACTAAAGAAATTCAGTATGGGCATGTTAAAGGATATTAAGAGAGAGGGGGAAAATACGTGACAAGCATAAACCAAAGGACAGGTTGGCTGATTCAAGAAAAACCTTCACAGTAATAACATTGAACGGAAAGCTACTAAACTCTCCAATTAAAAGATATAGATTAGATTGGCAGAATGGATAAAAAAAATGAACCATCAATATGTTGCATACAAGAGACTCAAATTAGATACAGGGACACAAAGAAATTGAAAGTGAAAGAATGGAAAAGTATTTCATGCAAACTACAGCCAAAAGAAAGCAGGAGTAGAAACATTAATTTCAGATAAAATAGACTTTAAATGCAAGGATGTTATGAGAGACAAAGAAGGCCACTACATTCAAGTAAAAGGGGCAATTTCACAAGAAGAAATAACAATCATAAATGTTTATGCACCCAATCAAGGTGCCACAAAATACATGAGAAAAACACTGGCAAAACTACAGGAAAAAAATGATGTTTCCACAATAATTGTGGGAGACTTCAACACATCACTCTCTCCTATAGATAGATCCACCAGACCAAAGACCAGTAAGGAAATTGTAAACAATCTGATAAATGAATTGGATTTACTGGCATATATAGAACATTATATCCCAAATCACCAGGGTACACATTCTTCACTAGTGCTCATGGAACTTTCTCCAGAATAGTTCATATGCTGGGACATAAAACAAGCCTCAATAAACTTTAAAAAATTTGAAATTATCCAAAGCACATTCTCTGACCACAATGGAATACAATTTGAAGTCAATAACCATCAGAGACTTAGAAAATCCACAAATACCTGCAGGCTAAACAACACACTGCTAAACAATCAGTGGGTTAAAGAAGAAATAGCAAGAGAAATTGCAATATACAGAGAGATGAATGAAAATGAGAAAACAACATATCAAAACCAATGGGATGCAGCAAAAGCAGGACTGAGGGAGAAATTTATAGCACTAAAAAGATACATTAAAAAGGAAGACAGAGCTAAAGTCAAGGAACTAACAGAGGAACTGAAGAAGCTAGAAAATGAACTGCAAACCAATCCTAAACCAAGTAGAAGCAAAGAAATAACAAGGATTAAAAAAGAAATATATGACATAGAGAACAAAAAAAACAAGAAAGAGATAAATAAAAATAAAGGTTGGTTCTTTGAGAAGATAAAAAGATTGACAAGCCCCTAGCTAGTCTGATAAAATAAAAAAGAGAGAAAACCCATATAAACAAAATAATGAATGAGAAAAGTGACACTACTCTGGATCCCAAAGAAATTAAAAAAAAAAATCATAAGATGATACTATGAACAACTGTATGGCAACAAACTGGAAAATATAGAGGAAATGGACAATTTCCTGGAAACATATGAACAACCTAGACTGACCAGAGAAGAAAAAGAAGACCTCAACCAACCAATCAAGCAATGAGATCCAATCAGTCATCAGAAAGCTTCCCACAAAAAAACACCCAGGTCCAGATGGCTTCACAGGGGAATTGTACCAAACTTTACAAAAAGAACTGACACCAGTCTTAAACTCTTTCAAAACATCAAAGAAAATGGAACACTACCTAACACATTTTATGAAGCTAACATCAATCTAATACTAAAAACCAGGCAAAGACGCTACACAAAAGGAAAACTACAGGTCCATCTGTCTAAGGAGTATAGATGCAAAAATTCTCAACAAAATACTTGCAAATTGAATCCAAAGACACATTAAAAAAATACACCATGACCAAGAGGGTTTCCTTCCAGACATGCAAGGATGGTTCAACATAAGAAAATCAATCAATATATTACAGCACATTAACAAATCACAAGAGTAAAATCAAATGATTATCTCAATAGATGCTAAAAAAGCATTCAACAAAATCCAACACACCTTTTTGATAAAATACTTCAAAAGGTAGGAATTGAAGGAAACTTCTCAATATGATAAAGAATATGTATGAAAAAACTACACCCAGCACAGTACTCAATGTTGAGAGACTGAAAGCCTCCCCTCTAAGATCAGGAATGAGACAAGGATGCCCACTGTCACCACTGTTATTCAACATTGTGCTAGAAGTTCTAGCCAGGGCAACCTAGCAAGACAAAGAAATAAAAGGCATCCAAATTGTAAAGGAAGAAATAACACTGTCATTATATGCAGATGATGTGATCTTATATTTGGAAAACCCTGAGAAATTTATGAGACAGCTACTAGAGCAAATAAACAAATTTGCAAGTAGTGAGATACAAGGTTAATGCATAAAAGTCAGTCATGTTTCTATATGCTAGAAATGAACAAAGTGAAGAGACACTCAAGAAAAAGATACCATTTTCAATAACAACTAAAAAACAAGTACCTAGGAATAAACTTAACCAAAGATGTAAAAGACCTACACAAAGAAAAGTACATAACTCTAATAAAAGATATAGAAGGGGACTTAAAGATGGAAAAATATTCCATGTTCTTGGATGGGAAGGCTAAGTGTCATTAAGATGTCAATTCTACCCAAACTCATCTACAGATTCAATGTAATCCCAGTCAAAATTCCAACAATCTACTTTGCATACTTGGAAAAGCTGGATATCGAATTTACTTGAGAATGGAAGATGCCTCAAATTGCTAAAAACATGCTGAAAAAGAAAAATGAAGTGGGAGGACTTATGCTCCCTGACTTTGAAGATTATCATAAAGACACGGTAGTCAAAACAGCATGGTACTGGAACAAAGGTAGACTTACTGATCAATGAAATCTATTTGAGAATTTGGAGATAGACCCCCAGATCTATGGCCAACTGATCTTTGATAAGGCCCCCAAAGCCACTGAACTGGGACATAACAGTCTTTTCAACAAATGGGACTGGGAGAGTTGGATAACCATATCCACACCCTACACAAAAATTAATGCAAAGAGGATCAAAGACCTCAATATAAAAGATAGTACCATAAAACTCCTAGAAGATAATGTAGGGAAGCATCTTGAAGACCTTGTATTAGGCAGCAACTTCCTAGACCTTACACCCAAAGCATAAGCAACAAAATAAAAAATTACATCAATGGGAACTCTTCAAGCTTAGAAGTTTCTGTACCTCAAAGGAATTTGTCAAAAGGGTGAAGAGGCAGCCAACTCAATGGGAAAAAAAAAGTTGGAAACCATGTATCTGACAAAAGACTGACATCTTGCATATAAAAAGAAATCCTGCAACTCAATGACAATAGTACAGACAACCCAATTACAAAATGGGCAAAAGATATGAAAAGACAGTTCTCTGAAGAGGAAATACAAATGGCCAAGAGAACACATGAAAAAATGTTCAGCTTCACTAGCTATTAGAGAGTTGCAAATTAAGATCAAAGTGAGATACCATCTCACACCAATTAGAATGGCTGCCATTAAACAAACAGGAAACTACAAATGCTGGAGGGGATGTGGAGGAATTGGAACTCTTATTCATTGTTGGTGGAACTGTATAATGGTGCAGACACTCTGGAAGTCAGTCTGGCAGTTCTTTAGAAAACTAGATATAGAGTTACCCTTTGATCTAGTGATTGCACTTCTTGGTATATATCCGGAAGATCTGAAAGCAGTGATCCCAACAGATATCTGCATGCCAATGTTCATAGCAGCATTATTCACCATTGCCAAGAGATGGAAACAATCCAAATGTCCTTCAACAGATGAGTGGATAAATAAAATGTGGTATATACACATGTTGGAGTACTATGCGGTGGTAATAAGGAATAATATCATGAAACATATGACAACATGGATGAACCTTGAAGACCTAATGCTGAGCAAAATAAGCCAGGCACAAAAAGAGAAATATTATATGCTACCACTAATGTGAACATTGAAAAATGCAAAATAAATGGTTTATAATGTAGAATGTAGGGGTACTAGCAATAGAGAGCAATTAATGACAGGGGATAGATAACCAAATGAGAACAGATAAGCTCTCATATGTAAATTTAACATTCTGGGAATGCCCAAGAATGTCTATGGTTTGTTAATTTCTGGTGGATATGGTAGGAATGTTCACAGAATTGTTGCTATATTAGGTTATTTTCTTCAGGTAGAGTGTGAGCATGTTGGATGTAAAGAAGTTATTTTAGGTTAGTAGTCTTTTTCTGACTCCCTTGTTATGGCTTGTTTGAAAAGTTTTTTTATTGTATTTTTTAAAATTTTTTTATGCAGTTAATTTAAAAAAGTTATTAAAAAAAACAATGAAATATATGCAGAGCCCCCTTGAGGAGCTGGTAGAGAATGCAGGAGTGCTGGGCTTCCCCACCTCAATGCTTGCTGATGTGCTCACAGGCATAGGGGACTGGTGGTTTGATGGGCGGAGCCCTCTACCATGGGACTTCACCTTGGGAAGACTGTTGCTGCAAAAGGAGAGGCTAGGCCTCCCTATAATTATGCCTAAGTGCCTGCTCCTGAATGCCTCTTTGTTGCTCAGATGTGGCCCTCTCTCTCTAGCTAAGCCAAGTTGGCAGGTGAAATCACTGTCCTCCCCCTTATATGGAATATGACACCCAGGGGAATAAATCTCCCTGGCAACATGGAATATCACTCCAGGAAAGGAATCCAGACCAGGCATCATGGGGTGGAGAACATCTTGACCAAAGTGGGGATGTGAAAGGAAATGAAATAGGCTTCAGTGGCAGAGATTCCAAAAGGACCTGAGAGGTCACTCTGGTGGGCACTCTTATGCACTATATAGACAACCCTTTATAGGTTCTAATGATTTGGAAAAGCTAGCAGTAAATACCCAAAACTATCAAACCACAACCCAGAACCCTTTAATCTTGAAGATGATTGCATAGAAATGTAGCTTATGAGAGGTGACAATGTGATTGGGAAAGCCATGTCGATCACACTCCCCTTTGTCCAGTGTATGGATGGATGAGTAGAAGGGGCAAAAAAAAATAGGCACCCCGTGCTCTTTTTTACTTTAATTGCTCTTTTTCATTTTCATTTTTATTCTTATTATTTTTGCCTGCGTGGTAATGAAAATGTTCAAAATTAATTTTGGTGATGAATGCACAACTATATAAAGATACTATGAGCAATTGAATGTATGCTTTGTAAGACTGCATGGTATGTGAATATTTCTCCATAAAAATGAATTAAAACAAAACAAAACAAAACAAAAACTTACTTTAAAAACACAAGGAGGCCTCACGCGCGGCGGTGGCTCAGGGCTTCCCACACCGCTGCTCGCCGGGGTTGCGCTCCCCGCCCATTTCCGCACCTGCTTCCTCCACCACTGCTCCAAGAAGCTGAGAAGCAACCTCCCAGGCGTCCGGCAGCGTCTGTCAGATGAGCTGAGAGGGGATCCGCCGAGGCCGTCGTCAGAGCCACCCAGCCGGTTGTGCACCTGGCGGACTGGCCGGGCTCCCTCCCATGTCCTCCGTTGGTCCAGGAGGGTCCCGGCACCGTCTCGACGGTGACCCCTCCAGACGCACAGACTGGGCGGGACCCGCACCACAAGCGCATAGCATCGTGAGACACCTGCCCTACTTCTGCCATTGACAGGTGGTGCAGGGCTTCATTTGTGGCTCCAAGCAGCTGGGCATCCCCACTGCTGACTTCCCTGAAGAAGCTGATATATCCACTGACATTTATGATGGTGGGTCAGTGTTGTAAGCAGAGATGCCCATAAGGTCGTGGAGAGCATAGGATGGAACCCATACCACAAGAATATGAAAAAGTCCATGGAAACTCATCTTGTGCATAGCTTCAAATAGGATTTCTATGGGGAAATGTTTAATGTGGCCATTGTTGGCTACCTCAGACAAGAAAAGAACTTTGATTCTTTAGAGTTACTTATTTCAGCAATTCAAGGTGATATTGAGGAGGTAAGAAATGATTAGAATTACCAGAACATTTGAAAATTAAAGAAGACAATTTCTTCCAGGTCCCTAAGAGCAGAATAATGAATGGCCCCTGCAGAAAAATTATCTTATTTAATCATTCACTGTTTTCTAGTATTTCATTGCTTATAACTGCACAGTCTCATGTTGGCTATATTTTAAAATTCATTTTCCTAAAGCTATGAATTAGTTTATACAGTACAATGTAGTTAATAGATTTATGCTTCAACTGTTAAACCCGTCATACCACAGTACTAAAAAGATTTCATTTAAAAATCAAGATTTTTTTTTATGCTATATGTGGATTGAAAACCCTTTCAAAGCTTTCTAAAATATACCAGTTAGAAAGGTCATAAGGTTCTTATGATGAAAACAAAACAGATGTAAGTGTGGGTGAAGGGTATATCACTCGTTTGAGATGAGACATGATTCTCATGGTAAAATATCAATATGTTTGTATGTACTTGTATATAACATGTGCTGCTAACAAAGCAGGCTTGTAGAAGTAAATGCATTAAACATGTTTTGTAGTCTATTAAAAACCTAAGAGGAAAACTCCAGACTCTGTATTTTTGATAATTGTGCTTTGAATTTTTTCACATTAATATATTTTATTATAGACATGAAAACTTGTGAAATTTCATTTCAGACATTTCCTTCTGGAGGTGAAACCATTGCACTCTATTCCATTTGTACGTAGGCCTGCCTCAATTCTAAATGGGCATGTATTCCTCCTTCCACTGTTTTTTTTGTTTGTATTTTAAGACAAATACAAGTGAATGTTTTTTACATCTGTAGTCCTCATTTTCATGTTGGATAACACTGTTTTTCTTTTTTAAGAGGAGATATTCTTGTTCTTCAACATTTTCCTTGAGTGGTTCTTTTTTCCTTTAATCAATGTCAGTGTCGAGTTTTTTGTTTTACTTTTTTCCTTTTAGATTACCTTACAACTGTACACTTACAAGAGATTGACTCTGTCTTTATCATTCCATCCTTTCTCTATGTGAACAGTGATGGCCGTGCATATCTGCACTGCACTTTTAGGAAAGAAAAAAAAAAAAAATTAGGGTTTCAAAATTTAATTTAACATATGACAGTTAATTTATACATGCCAGTTTCTTAAAGACAAAATCTTTGGGATTCCTCACCCATTAAAATATTTAAGAGTCAGTTCAACAAGGAAAGAGTTCGAAAGGTGTTTGTTTTTCATGTAATAATGTGCCTGAAAAAAATCTAAACTCTGTAGTTGTGTACATTCAATGCCAGTCTAAAGTTGCTGGTAGCTTGTTGGAAAACATAAATAATAAAGTTCTAGTTAATTAATCTTCATCTCCTATAATTTCCTTCCTGCTAACTATGTAATTTTTGGCTATTTGAGTTTATTCTATATACTTAGGCAAAAAATTGAAATTGAAATTTGGGAAATTAAGGTTAAGATTGCTTTGGTCCCCTGAAATAGTACATTGCATCCTTGTTCTCTTTAGCACTGGATTTGCTGGAAAGGAGGGGTAGTATGTAGGACATAATTTTAAACATGAAAACAACTCATTATAAGTCAATTTTCCCTAATCTGTATAAATGAATTGCAATAAAGTATATAGAAAAACATCTAAGAGTCACATTTGATTGGGGGAAGCATGGATAAATTCAGTTGGTTCTATTTTACTTTACGGCGTAAGACTTTGTGGCAAACAGTTTGTGGCATTTTTCATTTCTTTATAGAATATTTAGAAAATGTAATTTAATTTTAGAAATAAAATACTTGAACAAAAGATGCCTCAATTATCTGTGCCTTTGTGAAGTAGAGTTAAACATGCAATGCATAAAAACAGATTTGTGTTTCTTCTGTTTGACTTTTGCTGCTATTTGTGTTTTCCTAAGTATAGGAAAGTTCTTTGATATTTTATTGTTACCTTGTGTTTTTTAAATAGCCATTGCTTTTAAAAATCTGGTAGTATCAACATTCTCAAAAATTTTATTTATGAAATGTTTATGTATTTTAAGAAATTACCCTAGTATCATTTTGATTAATCTGAAAGTTTCCAGGCATTGAAATTAATCTTGACTAAGATATAAAGAAAAGAAAACAAAAGAAACACACAAAGAACATGGAAAGATGCCTCAGAAGAGCTGAGTGAAACTTGAACATTACCAAGTGACATAGAAGTATAATATAAAATAAACTGACCCAAAAGCCAGACCCCATCTGGAGTCACATACTAGCTCTTGCTCTAACTTTCAGCATCACATTTTTTATGTGAGAGCTGGGCACTAGTTGCAAAATGTGCTTCTTTGACACCTGATTTTCCTCTCCTTATTGGACCCCTTTGGTCCAAACATACATCCCTTATACAAACCAGGGTACATGTCCCCCTGGGTGGGCACAGACGTTTCCTAGAGGTACATGGGCAAGAAGAGCTTTAATGCAATTAATTTCTAGATCTTTGTTTTCTGCTCATAATCTTCCAAAATGGAGCAGTCATAGAACAGTCTAGTTATGCTGCTGACTCTCCTTCCCTCCTCTAAGTTCACAGTCACCCTTCCTGCCTTAGTGAAAAAAATCTACACACATCTCACCGTAGGCATTTCCCTGGGGTTCAAAACCTCTGAAACATCAAATCAAGGGATTATTACACTCCCACCAGGGTCAACGTTAGGAAACTGAATGACCCTAGAGACTGGCAACACTCTGGTGGTGCCCAATGTTTGCATTCAACAAAACTGCAGGAAGATCTAATTGAATTGTCAGCCCAAATATTCCAGAATGCAATTATGGAATGTCAGAATTAAATCATTACTGGATTCTCATTCTTCATTTTTTATTTTCCTGTTGGCTTTTAAAATCTAGCTGGTTGAAAACTTTCCATTCATTAATTGCAATAAACAAATTTCTGCAAGCTTGAGTTCTTGTCACTTACTAGTAAAATTGGATTAAATATTTCCAACTGATTTTGAATAATATTTTAAAAAATTTTACAAAATTACTTAACACAAGTTCATTAGCATTTAGGACACCTAGGTCCATTTATATACTTATTCCAAAGTCTCAAACTTCTGATAATTGAATTGAATTTAAAGCAAAGAGAAAACATGTAGACTGGATTACTTTGTTTTGTTCACTATCAGTATTGTTATTCCCTTCTCAGTTACTCTGTATTTGCATGTGGGTTTATAATCATGTGTGGTACACACATTTAATCTATATATAGTGTTTTTGTAAATTTTCAACACCAGAGTTTCTCTTTGAGTTAGTAGAATAGCAAGCTGCTTGGATACAATTATGAAGAAGTATAGCCCAAAATCAATTTACAGAAAATCTCTTCACCTTTCAATTCCTAACTTGGTAAGAATATTACTTATACCATCATATTTTGCTTTACCAAATTCTGTCTTATCACCACACACACAAAAAAAGATCAGTTGTCTCCCACATTATTCTATTAACTGAATTTACCATGGTATTAACAATAATAGATAATTCATGTCCAGCAGATTGAATTTCCATAAGCTTTCCTTAGATTCTAAATATTGTTTGAAGAAAAATCAACTCAGTATTGAAAGTAAACTATTTTCTAATGGAAGCATCTGAGATTATTGATGAAAAATAGATATTTATAAACTGGATGAAAAATTATTCTTTTGCTAACTGAGCCAAGCAAAAGAAAGCTGTCACTCTACATTTCATGTTTGTACAAGGAACATGGAATCAAATATAAGCAAAAATAATTAAGTAGAATCACACTTTACTCTAAATGAAAAGAAATGCATCAGAGTGATACTTAAATACATTTGGTAAATTTGTTTTGGACAAGTGTTATTAAAGTAAATGCTTCCCTCTGAAATTGATGCTAGTATTGTTTCTCTAACTAACATGTGTTCTGATTTTCATGTTTTCAGTCTTCATAGCAACTGATAAATGTCAAAAGAAAACTTTTGTTCAAGTTACACATTTATCTTCTATTTATTGTAAAAAAAAATTCAGTAGTTAATTTTTCATGAAGCATTCATTTTCAGTTTTATATCATTGCTACCCAAAATGTTGCTTGTGAAATTAAGCACTTTAACAAACAATGAAATAGACAAAATTTAAACCATGCACTATAATACAACCACTTCAGGAAGAAACTTTACAGTGTCCTCATAATTTCAATGGCAGGACTCCTGAGTCACTTCAACAGCTATTTTACATTTAACTAAACTATAATTTCCAACGTTTTCCATGGTTTAAACCAAGGTCAACCTGGAATCTTTGTGCATCTACGAGGACACAGCACAGACCAAAACACAATTGGTCAGTGATCCAAGATACTGGAGGGACAGATGCAGCAAATATTTCAGCCATCACCAACTGAGACCAGGAGGCATTAGCTGTCCTAAGTTTAAAGAAAGAGGGTCAGGAAATGCAAGACAGGTTATTGCAGGTCTCTATCCAATATAACCACAGGTTGAAGCAAGATCTCTATCTACTACACATGTCATCTCTTGAATTAAAATCACAGCAGAAACAGGGAGTAAACAAGCATAATTAATAAAAGATCATTGCAGGAATCAGGATTTCTTCAAATTCAGTTATTAATGATACCTTATTAGAAAATTGAAATCTGGGACAAATTTTGAACTGTACACTACACTACAACAACTTATCAGGGACCATTTCAGTCAAGCTGAAGGCAGAAGGTTATACAATGCATGAATGGACTCAACCACTGAGAGGTTTACACAAGGTCATGTAATCAAGAAAGAGCATCTCTGTTTCCCAGATGAGCTAAACATCAGAATTAAGTCAGAAACTTTTTAATTATAAGAATGTTGAGCCACAGCTGGTGAAAATGGTCAGAATTCCCAGAATTAGAGCTTGGAGATCTGTTTTTAACAAAGACACCAGATATTTCTTTTCTATCCTATGTGTACAAGTAGTGAATGTTTGTTTGGGAACCAGCACTGCAACACTTAAGCATTCCCAATTATATCAGGAGTAATAATAATACCAATTTCACATGCTTTTATGAGGGTTAAATGAGGTGTGTAAAGTATATCCTGTTGTTCATTATAATTATCCTAATATTAAAGTCATCACAACTTGGCTGAAGATCGAAAAAATGACTATTTGAGTTGGAAATTGAAGATCCATGGCTGAGTTCATTGAGAAGCTGGTGAAAAGCAAGATAGGGCAGAAAATTCAAGGGAAGAGGAGGCAACAAATGAAAGTCGTGTCAGAAACTAGAAGAACATGAAGGGAGAATATATTTTTATTATGATAAATTTCAGGATGTAATAGACTGAGAAGGAAAAGCCACTTATGCAGCATGGAAAGGATGGCAGTGCCCAAATGTGGTTGAGGTGCCAGCACTGATAGAAGCATTTCTTGTGTATTGACTTGTGACCCTCCACAATCCTGCAAAATACATGTAATTAACATACCCTGTGTACAGATGCGAGAACACTACCACGGAGTGGTAAAATAACATAAGTTCCAGGAGCTAGCAAGGGACAGCACAGTAAAAAATAAAATCATATTTAAGGGTCGAGGTCATGGGGAATTCTGTACTCATTTGTAGATAGTTAGGTTTAGAGAGTTGGAGAATATTCTTTAGAAGGAGTATGAATAAGAGATGAATTTCCATCTTTTTTATTTTGTTTCCTTTGCTTTCAGAAGAAAAGGCAGGAGTGAACTAGGATTAGGTAGGAGTTCAAGAAGCACAATCAAAAGACATAGAACAGAAAGATCTGTCTGGAAATAGGGTCCAGATTGGAGGAAGGAGAGGAGGAAAGAAGTCTAGTCTCAGTGGAGGGGATTTTGAACCTGAAAGTGTGAGTACTCTATCTTGGAAAACTCCCAGAGGTGGAGGACAATAACAGGGACTTGTGGAAGGGAATAAGACTGAGCATGAGTTAAAATAGGAAAGTTTAATATCAAGAACTTAGGGACATGATTGTTGATTCATCAGAGTATAAATCTCACTGGCTCCTATAAACCAGTGGGTGGACCTGAGGATTTGCTGACTTCAATCAGGTGTATTATGTGTATGGAACATGCAGACAATGTTCTTGACAATGTTCCTGACAGCATAAGGAACACAGAATTTTCTAGTAGTCAGAATAATAATCCCACAACATGTTTACAACCAATCCTGGAGCCTATGAATATGTTACCATAGATGGCAAAAGGGGCTTTGAAGAGTTCACTAAGAGTATGGACCTTGAGATGGGGAGATTGTCCTGGATTATCCAGCTGGGCCCAATCTAATCACAGGAGTCCATGAAAGCAAAGAATCTTTCCCTGCTGTGGACAGAGGATGATGAGTGTATAGAAGATCAGAGAGCTGCAATATCAATGAGTATGAAGATCCTGGAAGGGGCCACCAGTCAAGGAATATTGGGGCTTGTAGGAGCTAGGAAAAAGGGAACAGATTGTCCCCTGATGGTAACAGTAGGGAATGAGCTCTGTTTTTGCTTAAATTTTAGGCTAAGAGCCACTTTGGAGTAATGACTTCCAGAATTATAAAGCAAAAGTTTCCTCATGTTTAAGTCACTAAGTTCATGGGAATTTGTTACAGGAGCAATAGGGAAACTAATATAGAGACCTTTGCTGCATTTTTTACAGTGCTCTTCCTCAAAAAAGGATCAAAATAACAACAAATCACTAATGGGTTACTGAACCTTGAAACAGCTCCCAAAAATAAGTCAAGAGACAGACCTCCAAGAGGAAAGTGGACAATTCCAGGGCTGTGTGGACAGGAAGCAGCTGCTGCTGCAGAGACTCACTGACACACAGCTGCTGGGAAGAGGTCTGTGTTCAAGGCTCTAGCACTGTGGAAGGAGAGATGTTATGTTTCTAACAATAAAAATCCACTATATCTCCCACCTGAAGCCTCCTGATGCTGAGAGTAAAACCTATGCCAGATCTATGGTCAATGAATTTGTCTGAGATCCCAGATGCTGTGGGGAATGGCCAGCAGATGAGGAGTTTAGGGTTTTTCCCAAGATTCTTCTGCAACCAGGCTTATTAGTCATTCTGCTTGGCCCTGGATAATATATTCTTGATGGACTTGCAGTTGATGGTGACACTCTGCCCTGGATACACAGCCAGGGAGAATAGAGACTCAGTCATCACAATGTCCCCCCTGGCACCTGCAATCATAATAAATGATTACCATACATGTAAGGAATATGTCATCCAATTCAAATATATATTGCTAACAATGTATTAATTGTGCTGTTTCTTCCCACAGTGACCCTATTTTATAAAGTACTGTCTATAATGGAAGTAACTATTATTTCAATCTGCCCTTAAAATCATTTTTCCTAAGCACAAGGGTATAAATCTAGTTGAATTTAGGTGCTTTCAGTTTCACTTGAAGCCCACAGCAGGAAAATCAGGAGGAGCTGGGTCTTCCTATTTTATTTCTTTCCTTTCACCAGTTATATCTCAGTTCACATTACAGTGGAACAATCCTATTTGTAAAGCTCTGAGCAGCTTGCCAAGACCCTGTGGGGCCTATGAAAAGCATACTGTGATGATGGAAGTGAGATCATAGACTGAGATATGGATGTACATAATGGAAAGGGACAGCTAAAAATATCATCAAAGAAAATGTGAAAGTTTGTCAATTAATGGTCAAAAATCAATGGAGAAATTATAATTTCCAATAAAAGTTCAGAAACAAGTTTAAATATTACATATATTTTCAAAATCAATAATGATCTATTACACAGGCTTCAAACAACACAAGACAATATGAAGAAGTGCTTCATTAATATGCATATTTCCTTTAAAACATTCTAGATTAATGAAAAGACTGTGGGTTTCCTGTAACCAACAAATATTTTAGTGCTGAAAGAGCTTACTTGTGAACATATTGTACTCCTTATAAAGGAGTAATAGTCAAAGAATTATGTAGAGGGCAATTAAGGTAGCATGTATAAAATCCACCCTCAGCAATGCCGGAAATATGCAACATGGCCACCAGGGCTGATGCAACAACAGCTTAAGTTACCCTCAGCCTTCTTTACGGAAGTAGTTCACGCCAAAAGTGCTAGTTCGCGCCAAAAGTGCTAACCTTACATCTGCCATCTACCCTAGCAACAGCAGCCACCAATCCTAGACCGCCACGAGCCCTTGCTAGCCACTTCCCCTTCTCCTAGAGTATATATGCTCTGCCTCTTCAATAAAATTTTGCAGCTTGATCAGAAACCTGTCTTGCTGTCGTTCCTCACGTCTCTTGTCCCATACCATTCCTCCCTCACAGGACTCGGAGCCTCCGTTGAACGTCCCGCGGGCCGGGACAAACTGGTGCCCAACGTGGGGCTCGGAGTTCTGTGAGAGACGGAACCGCACTCAAGGAGAGAGGCCTCTCACACTCACCGCACCCGGGATCGCCGCGGGGAAGCGCGCTCACGAGACAGATCCGTTCGCCAGTCGATCAGTGCCGGCGAAAGGAAGAAACGGAAAGAAGAAAAGAAAGCAACAAAAGGTAAGCCCCCACCCCCAACATGGGACAAGCAATCTCCCAACATGAATTATATATTAGTCAGGTCAAACAATCGCTTAAGGCACGAGGAACTAGAGTTAAGAAAAAAGATCTCACGTGCTTTTTTGATTTTTTGTTAAAAACCTGCCCTTGGTTCCCTCAAGAAGGTACTATAGACCACCAATGCTGGCTAAGAGTCGGCGACTGTTTAAAAGATTATTCCCGGACCTTTGGTCCTGAAAAGGTCCCGGTTACTGCCTTTTCTTATTGGAATCTAATTAATGAAATCTTAAGAGTCCATTCTTTAGCTCCAGACATTCAAAACCTCTGCAAAAAAGGAGAGGAAGCTTTAAGAGAGCACTCTCGTCCCGCTTCAGCATGCAGCTTAGTAATTATTAACATACCTGAGGATCCCCTAAACAAAAACCCCAACAGGGATAGGCCAAATACCCCAACCAGTCAAGCTAGTCTATCACCCGATCAGCACGATATCGAACCAGAGGTTAAAATTTCTCCCTTTTTGGAGGAACCGGAGGCTAAAATCTCTCCCTCTTTGGAGATCAACTCCCTTCCTCCGTTTTGGCCACCCCCTTACGCACCCGATTTTCCAAAACCATATTCTCATTTTTATTCAGTCACGTCCTTACCTCAGTTTTGCGCTTTGGAAGAGGCCACAGAAAACCTCCGGCTACACACCGATAACTTTAGAGAAACTTTTAATCAAGAGCGGCTGCAAGCCGCCAATTTGCTCGCCGACCTCTGGTCGGCAACTCAGAGCGTTGCAGCCCTTGTGCTTCCAGAAAACGCCCACTCATCACGTCCCCATTGCGCTCACCACACCTACGCCTTTCCAGTTACACGTAGTCAAACCCAAAATGGCGCCGCCAGCTCCCATAATGGTGCTGCCAGCTCCCAAAATGGCGATTCTAGTAGCGAAAGCGAGGAAGAGGAACAATCAAATCCCCCTAGTTCTAACGAAGAAGAACAGGAAGAAGCTAGTACTGCTTCAACAGTTAAATATAAAAAACTCAGTTTAAAATATTTAGAAAAATTAAAAAAGGCAGTGAGTGATTATGGCGCTACTGCCCCCTTCACGCTCACCCTATTAGAGAGTCTCAGTGAAAAAGAACTCACTCCTAACGATTGGTCCCAATTAGCCAGAGCTGCCCTGTCCGGCGGCGATTTCCTGTTGTGGAAATCCGATTATGAAGAGCATTGTAAAAAGTATGCCACCCGTAATGCCCGTAAAGCCACCTCTAAAACCTGGACATTAAACAAATTTTTAGGTCAAAGCCCCTACCATCAGAATAATAAACAGGCTCAATTCCCCCCAGGTCTCTTAGCGCAAATACAAATGGCTGCGCTTAGAGCATGGAAAAAACTTCCGCAAAAGGGTGCCGCCACTGCCTCTCTTGCTAAATTAAGACAGGGACCTGACAAACCGTATAGCGAATTCCTTAGCCACCTGCAAAACGTGGCTGAGCGCTCATTTGGGGCCAGCGAAAACGAAAGTGATCTTATTAAACACCTGGCCTATGAAAATGCTAACGCTGCCTGCCAAGCAGCAATACGCCCCTTTCATAATACCAACCTTAATAATTACATAAAGCTCTGTTCTGGCATTGGGCCCACTCAAACTCTTGGAATAGCCATTGGTGCTGCCCTTCAAAATTTTGCAGCACAGCATAAAAATTTTACGGCACAAGCAAAGCCTCCAACCTGCTATAACTGTAAGCAACCTGGCCATTTTTCAAAAAATTGCCCCGTGCCACAAACCAGTTCCTCCTTACCCATTACTAATAAACCCCCTTTGCCGCCCTCTATTTGTCCCCGCTGTAAAAAGGGGTTCCATTGGGCATCTGAATGCCACTCTAACGCAGACATTAATGGCCAACCCCTTAAGCCTAAGCTCCAGGGAAACTTCCAATGGGGCCGGCCCCAGGCCCCAACCAAAACAAACCCAGGGGCAATACGGTTTGTTCAGCCATCCCCAGTCGCAGTACCTGCGCTCCCAACTATAAACCACGCTGCTATATCGCAGACTTATGGAGAGCAACAGCAGGAAGCGCAGGGATGGACCTCTGTACCACCTCCAAATCAATATTAACCCTACAAAACAGTCCTCTCCTCATACCAACGGGAGTTTATGGACCACTGCCCCCAAATACCTTTGGCCTCATCTTAGGAAGAGCCAGTACCGCCCTTCACAGGATTCAAATCACCCCAGGTGTGCTGGATAATGATTTTAAGGGTGAAATAAAAATAATCGCAGCCACCTCAAGCAACATTGTCTCTATTCCTCCCGGCACCCGAATAGCACAGCTTGTAATCCTCCCCCTTCAATGCATTAACTCAAACTTCAAAAAAACCCAGCACCCCACAGAGGGCCCTGGATCTTCCGATATTTTTTGGGCACAGCCAATATCCCATAATCGACCCATCTTACGATTAAAATTAAATGGTGGAGGCGGGGCAAGATGGCAGACTGGTGAGCTGTAAGTTTTAGTTACTCCTCCAGGAAAGTAGGTAAAAAGCCAGGAACTGCGTGGACTGGACACCACAGAGCAATCTGTCTTTGGGCATACTTCATACAACACTCATGAAAACGTGGAACTGCTGAGATCAGCGAAATCTGTAAGTTTTTGCGGCCAGGGGACCCGCGCCGCTCCCTGCCAGGCTCAGTCCCGGGGGAGGAGGGGCTGTCAGCTCCGGGAAGGAGAAGGGAGAACTGCAGTGGCTGCTCTTATAGGAAACTCATTCTACTGATTCAAACTCCAACCATAGATAGACTGAGACCAGACACCAGAGACTCTGAGAGCAGCCAGCCCAGCAGAGAGGAGACAGGCATAGAAAAAAAACAACACGAAAAACTCCAAAATAAAAGCAAAGGATTTTTGGAGTTCTGGTGAACACAGAAAGGGGAAGGGCGGAGCTCAGGCCTTGAGGCGCATATGCAAATCCCGAAGCAAAGCTGATCTCTCTGCCCTGTGGACCTTTCCTTAATGGCCCTGGTTGCTTTGTCTATTAGCATTTCAATAACCCATTAGATCTCTGAGGAGGGCATTTTTTTTTTTTTTTTTTTTTTTTTTTTAAATCCTTTTTACTTTTTCTAAAACAATTACTCTAAGAAGCCCAATACAGAAAGCTTCAAAGAATTGCAATTTGGGCACGTCAAGTCAAGAGCAGAACTAAGAGAGCTCTGAGACAAAAGGCAATAATCCAGTGGCTGAGAAAATTCACTAAACAACACAACTTCCCAAGAAAAGGGGGGTGTCCACTCACAGCCACCATCCTGGTGGACAGGAAACACTCCTGCCCATCGCCAGCCCCATAGCCCAGAGCTGCCCCAGACAACCCAGTGTGACGGAAGTGCTTCAAATAACAGGCACACACCACAAAACTGGGCGTGGACATTAGCCTTCCCTGCAACCTCAGCTGAATGGAAGGTTGAGCAGTGTGAATTAACAAAGCCCCATTCAGCCATCATTTGAGCAGACTGGGAGCCTCCCTACACAGCCCAACAGCCCAGAACTGCCCTGGGGGGACGGCACTCACCTGTGACATAGCACAGTCATCCCTCAACAGAGGACCTGGGGTGCACAGCCTGGAAGAGGGGCCCACTTGCAAGTCTCAGGAGCCATACGCCAATACCAAAGACTTGTGGGTCAGTGGCAGAGACAAACTGTGGCAGGACTGAACTGAAGGATTAGACTATTGCAGCAGCTTTAAAACTCTAGGATCATCAGGGAGATTTGATTGTTAGGGCCACCCCCCCCTCCCCGACTGCCCAGAAACACGCCCCACATACAGGGCAGGCAACACCAACTACACACGCAAGCTTGGTACACCAATTGGGCCCCACAAGACTCACTCCCCCACTCACCAAAAAGGCTAAGCAGGGGAGAACTGGCTTGTGGAGAACAGGTGGCTCGTGGATGCCACCTGCTGGTTAGTTAGAGAAAGTGTACTCCACGAAGCTGTAGATCTGATAAATTAGAGATAAGGACTTCAATAGGTCTACAAACCCTAAAAGAACCCTATCAAGTTCAGCAAATGCCACGAGGCCAAAAACAACAGAAAATTATGAAGCATATGAAAAAACCAGACGATATGGATAACCCAAGCCCAAGCACCCAAATCAAAAGACCAGAAGAGACACAGCACCTAGAGCAGCTACTCAAAGAACTAAAGATGAACAATGAGACCATAGTACGGGATATGAAGGAAATCAAGAAGACCCTAGAAGAGCATAAAGAAGACATTGCAAGACTAAATAAAAAAATGGATGATCTTATGGAAATTAAAGAAACTGTTGACCAAATTAAAAAGATTCTGGACACTCATAGTACAAGACTAGAGGAAGTTGAACAACGAATCAGTGACCTGGAAGATGACAGAATGGAAAATGAAAGCATAAAAGAAAGAATGGAGAAAAAAATTGAAAAACTCAAAATGGACCTCAGGGATATGATAGATAATATGAAACGTCCAAATATAAGACTCATTGGTGTCCCAGAAGGGGAAGAAAGGGGTAAAGGTCTAGGAAGAGTATTCAAAGAAATTGTTGGGGAAAACTTCCCAAATCTTCTAAACAACATAAATACACAAATCATAAATGCTCAGCGAACCCCAAATAGAATAAATCCAAATAAACCCACTCCGAGACATATACTGATCACACTGTCAAACACAGAAGAGAAGGAGCAAGTTCTGAAAGCAGCAAGAGAAAAGCAATTCACCACATACAAAGGAAACAGCATAAGAGTAAGTAGTGACTACTCAGCAGCCACCATGGAGGCAAGAAGGCAGTGGCACGATATATTTAAAATTCTGAGTGAGAGGAATTTCCAGCCAAGAATACTTTATCCAGCAAAGCTCTCCTTCAAATTTGAGGGAGAGCTTAAATTTTTGACAGACAAACAAATGCTGAGAGAATTTGCTAACAAGAGACCTGCCCTACTGGAGATACTAAAGGGAGCCCTACAGACAGAGAAACAAAGAAAGGACAGAGAGACTTGGAGAAAGGTTCAGTACTAAAGAGATTCGGTATGGGTACAATAAAGGATATTAATAGATAGAGGGGAAAAATATGACAAACATAAACCAAAGGATAAGATGGCTGATTCAAGAAATGCCTTCACGGTTATAACGTTGAATGTAAATGGATTAAACTCCCCAATTAAAAGATATAGATTCACAGAATGGATCAAAAAAAATGAACCATCAATATGTTGCATACAAGAGACTCATCTTAGACACAGGGACACAAAGAAATTGAAAGTGAAAGGATGGAAAAAAATTTTTCATGCAAGCTACAGCCAAAAGAAAGCAGGTGTAGCAATATTAATCTCAGATAAAATAGACTTCAAATGCAGGGATGTTTTGAGAGACAAAGAAGGCCACTACATACTAATAAAAGGGGCAATTCAGCAAGAAGAAATAACAATCGTAAATGTCTATGCACCCAATCAAGGTGCCACAAAATACATGAGAGAAACACTGGCAAAACTAAAGGAAGCAATTGATGTTTCCACAATAATTGTGGGAGACTTCAACACATCACTCTCTCCTATAGATAGATCAACCAGACAGAAGACCAATAAGGAAATTGAAAACCTAAACAATCTGATAAATGAATTAGATTTAACAGACATCTACAGGACATTACATCCCAAATCACCAGGATACACATACTTTTCTAGTGCTCACGGAACTTTCTCCAGAATAGATCATATGCTGGGACATAAAACAAGCCTCAATAAATTTAAAAAGATTGAAATTATTCAAAGCACATTCTCTGACCACAATGGAATACAATTAGAAGTCAATAACCATCAGAGACTTAGAAAATTCACAAATACCTGGAGGTTAAACAACACACTCCTAAACAATCAGTGGGTTAAAGAAGAAATAGCAAGAGAAATTGCTAAATATATACAGACGAATGAAAATGAGAACACAACATACCAAAACCTATGGGATGCAGCAAAAGCAGTGCTAAGGGGGAAATTTATAGCACTAAACGCATATATTAAAAAGGAAGAAAGAGCCAAAATCAAAGAACTAATGGATCAACTGAAGAAGCTAGAAAATGAACAGCAAACCAATCCTAAACCAAGTAGAAGAAAAGAAATCACAAGGATTAAAGCAGAAATAAATGACATAGAGAACAAAAAAAACAATAGAGAGGATAAATATCACCAAAAGTTGGTTCTTTGAGAAGATCAACAAGATTGACAAGCCCCTAGCTAGACTGACAAAATCAAAAAGAGAGAAGACCCATATAAACAAAATAATGAATGAAAAAGGTGACATAACTGCAGATCCTGAAGAAATTAAAAAAATTATAAGAGGATAATATGAACAACTGTATGGCAACAAACTGGATAATGTAGAAGAAATGGACAATTTCCTGGAAACATATGAACAACCTAGACTGACCAGAGAAGAAATAGAAGACCTCAACCAACCCATCACAAGCAAAGAGATCCAATCAGTCATCAAAAATCTTCCCACAAATAAATGCCCAGGGCCAGATGGCTTCACAGGGGAATTCTACCAAACTTTCCAGAAAGAACTGACACCAATCTTACTCAAACTCTTTCAAAACATTGAAAAAAATGGAAGACTACCTAACTCATTTTATGAAGCTAACATCAATCTAATACCAAAACCAGGCAAAGATGCTACAAAAAAGGAAAACTACCGGCCAATCTCCCTAATGAATATAGATGCAAAAATCCTCAACAAAATACTTGCAAATCGAATCCAAAGACACATTAAAAAAATCATACACCATGACCAAGTGGGGTTCATTCCAGGCATGCAAGGATGGTTCAACATAAGAAAAACAATCAATGTATTACAACACATTAAAAACTCGAAAGGGAAAAATCAATTGATCATCTCAATAGATGCTGAAAAAGCATTTGACAAAATCCAACATCCGTTTTTGATAAAAACACTTCAAAAGGTAGGAATTGAAGGAAACTTCCTCAACATGATAAAGAGCATATATGAAAAACCCACAGCCAGCATAGTACTCAATGGTGAGAGACTGAAAGCCTTCCCTCTAAGATCAGGAACAAGACAAGGATGCCCGCTGTCACCACTGTTATTCAACATTGTGCTGGAAGTGCTAGTCAGGGCAATCCGGCAAGACAAAGAAATAAAAGGCATCCAAATTGGAAAAGAAGAAGTAAAACTGTCATTGTTTGCAGATGATATGATCTTATATCTAGAAAACCCTGAGAAGTCAACGATACACCTACTAGAGCTAATAAACAAATTTAGCAAAGTAGCGGGATACAAGATTAATGCACATTAAGTCAGTAATGTTTCTATATGCTAGAAATGAACAAACTGAAGAGACACTCAAGAAAAAGATACCATTTTCAATAGCAACTAAAAAAATCAAGTACCTAGGAATAAACTTAACCAAAGATGTAAAAGACCTATACAAAGAAAACTACATAACTCTACTAAAAGAAATAGAAGGGGACCTTAAAAGATGGAAAAATATTCCATGTTCATGGATAGGAAGGCTAAATGTCATTAAGATGTCAATTCTACCCAAACTCATCTACAGATTCAATGCAATCCCAATCAAAATTCCAACAACCTACTTTGCAGACTTGGAAAAGCTAGTTATGAAATTTATTTGGAAAGGGAAGATGCCTCGAATTGCTAAAGACACTCTAAAAAAGAAAAACGAAGTGGGAGGACTTACACTCCCTGACTTTGAAGCTTATTATAAAGCCACAGTTGCCAAAACAGCATGGTACTGGCACAAAGATAGACATATAGATCAATGGAATCGAATTGAGAATTCAGAGATAGACCCTCAGATCTATGGCCGACTGATCTTTGATAAGGCCCCCAAAGTCACCGAACTGAGCCATAATGGTCTTTTCAACAAATGGGGCTGGGAGAGTTGGATATCCATATCCAAAAGAATGAAAGAGGACCCCTACCTCACCCCCTACACAAAAATTAACTCAAAATGGACCAAAGATCTCAATATAAAAGAAAGTACCATAAAACTCCTAGAAGATAATGTAGGAAAACATCTTCAAGACCTTGTATTAGGAGGCCACTTCCTAGACTTTACACCCAAAGCACAAGCAACAAAAGAGAAAATAGATAAATGGGAACTCCTCAAGCTTAGAAGTTTCTGCACCTCAAAGGAATTTCTCAAAAAGGTAAAGAGGCAGCCAACTCAATGGGAAAAAATTTTTGGAAACCATGTATCTGACAAAAGACTGATATCTTGCATATACAAAGAAATCCTACAACTCAACGACAATAGTACAGACAGCCCAATTATAAAATGGGCAAAAGATATGAAAAGACAGTTCTCTGAAGAGGAAATACAAATGGCCAAGAAACACATGAAAAAATGTTCAGCTTCACTAGCTATTAGAGAGATGCAAATTAAGACCACAATGAGATACCATCTAACACCGGTTAGAATGGCTGCCATTAAACAAACAGGAAACTACAAATGCTGGAGGGGATGTGGAGAAATTGGGACTCTTATTCACTGTTGGTGGGACTGTATAATGGTTCAGCCACTCTGGAAGTCAGTCTGGCAGTTCCTTAGAAAACTAGATATAGAGCTACCATTCGATCCAGCGATTGCACTTCTCGGTATATACCCGGAAGATCGGAAAGCAGTGACACGAACAGATATCTGCACGCCAATGTTCATAGCAGCATTATTCACAATTGCCAAGAGATGGAAACAACCCAAATGTCCTTCAACAGATGAGTGGATAAATAAAATGTGGTATATACACACGATGGAATACTACGCGGCAGTAAGAAGGAACGATCTGGTGAAACATATGACAACATGGATGAACCTTGAAGACATAATGCTGAGCGAAATAAGCCAGGCACAAAAAGAGAAATATTATATGCTACCACTAATGTGAACTTTGAAAAATGTAAAACAAATGGTTTATAATGTAGAATGTAGGGGAACTAGCAGTAGAGAGCAATTAAGGAAGGGGGAACAATAATCCAAGAAGAACAGATAAGCTATTTAACGTTCTGGGGATGCCCAGAAATGACTATGGTCTGTTAATTTCTGATGGATGTAGTAGGAACAAGTTCACTGAAATGTTGCTATATTATGTAACTTTCTTGGGGTAAAGTAGGAACATGTTGGAAGTTAAGCAGTTATCTTAGGTTAGTTGTCTTTTTCTTACTCCCTTGTTATGGTCTCTTTGAAATGTTCTTTTATTGTATGTTTGTTTTCTTTTTAACTTTTTTTTTTCATACAGTTGATTTAAAAAAGAAGGGAAAGTTAAAAAAAAAAAAAAAGAAAAAAGACAAACAAGGGAAAAAAAAAAAAAGATGTAGTGCCCCCTTGAGGAGCCTGTGGAGAATGCAGGGGTATTCGCCTACCCCACCTCCATGGTTGCTAACATGACCACAGACATAGGGGACTGGTGGTTTGATGGGTTGAGCCCTCTACCATAAGTTTTACCCTTGGGAAGACGGTTGCTGCAAAGGAGAGGCTAGGCCTCCCTGTATTTGTGCCTAAGAGTCTCCTCCTGAATGCCTCTTTGTTGCTCAGATGTGGCCCTCTCTCTCTGGCTAAGCCAACTTGAAAGGTGAAATCACTGCCCTCCCCCCTACGTGGGATCAGACACCCAGGGAAGTGAATCTCCCTGGCAACGTGGAATATGACTCCCGGGGAGGAATGTAGACCCGGCATCGTGGGATGGAGAACATCTTCTTGACCAAAAGGGGGATGTGAAAGGAAATGAAATAAGCTTCAGTGGCAGAGAGATTCCAAAACGAGCCGAGAGATCACTCTGGTGGGCACTCTTATGCACACTTTAGACAACCTTTTTTAGGTCCTAAAGAATTGGGGTAGCTGGTGGTGGATACCTGAAACTATTAAACTACAACCCAGAACCCATGAATCTCGAAGACAGTTGTATAAAAATGTAGCTTATGAGGGGTGACAATGGGATTGGGAAAGCCATAAGGACCACACTCCACTTTGTCTAGTTTATGGATGGATGTGTAGAAAAGTAGGGGAAGGAAACAAACAGACAAAGGTACCCACTGTTCTTTTTTACTTCAATTGCTCTTTTTCACTCTAATTATTATTCTTGTTATTTTTGTGTGTGTGCTAATGAAGGTGTCAGGGATTGATTTAGGTGATGAATGTACAACTATGTAATGGTACTGTAAACAATCGATAGTACAATTTGTTTTGTATGACTGCGTGGTATGTGAATATATCTCAATAAAATGATGATTAAAAAAAATTAAATGGTAAATCATTTGAAGGTATTTTAGACACAGGGGCTGACGCCACAATTATATCCTCAAATCACTGGCCTAAATCCTGGCCTCTCACGGCCGCTGCCACCCACCTACAGGGAATAGGAGAAACCACAAATCCTCTACAAAGTTCACAAGCCCTAAAAATGGGAGGATGAGGAAGGGAACGCTGGTACAGTTATACCATATGTTATCCCCCATCTCCCCGCTAATCTATGGGGCAGAGATATCTTAACTCAAATGAAAGTTTTTATGTGCAGCCCTAGTGATACAATTACTGCTCAAATGCTCAAAATGAATTTTCTCCCTGGCAAAGGCCTAGGCAAAGCTAATCAAGGAATAAAACTGCCCATCTCTATAACACCTAATACAGGTAGAACAGGACTTGGGCTCCCCCAAAATTTAGCCTGATGGCCATTGACATCCCTGTACCCCATGCTGAAAAAATTTCATGGAAATCCATAGAACCAGTATGGGTTGATCAATGGCCCCTGACTCAGGAAAAGACCCTAGCGGCTATAAAATTAGTACAGGAACAGCTTAATGCCGGACATATTGAACCTACTCAGTCCCCTTGGAACACTCCTATTTTTGTTATAAGAAAATAATCAGGTAAATGGAGACTGCTACAAGACTTGTGCGCCGTAAACAAAGCCATGGTACCCATGGGGGCGCTGCAACCCAGTCTCCCTTCACCAGTTGCTATCCCTATCAACTTTTACAAAATAGTTATAGATTTAAAGGATTGTTTTTTCTCCATACCTCTTCACCCAGAAGACAGGCAATATTTCGCCTTTAGCGTCCCTCAAATCAATTTTCAGGGCCCTATGCCCCGGTTTCAATGGAAAGTCTTACCACAGGGCATGGCCAATAGCCCAACCTTGTGCCAAAAATTTGTCGCTGAGGCCATTAACCCTATCAGACAGCTATGGCCACAAATCTACATTTTTCATTACATGGATGATGTCCTATTAGCAGGTGAGGACGTAGATAAATTACATTTTTGCTTTCAAGACCTTCTTAAAAATTTAACAGCAAAAGGTCTTCAAATAGCCCCCGACAAGGTACAAACCTCAGACCCTTTTTCTTATCTAGGGTTCAAACTTTGGCACCAACAAGTTTTAACACCCCGCATTCAATTACAAACCTCCCATTTGCTAACGTTGAATGACTTCCAAAAACTCTTGGGAGACATTCAATGGCTTCGCCCCTACCTAAAACTACCCACTGAAACTCTCCTACCACTCTTTAATATTTTGAAAGGAGACGCAAGTCCCTCCTCTCCCCGAAGCATAACTCCAGAGGCAATGCAAGCGCTTACCATCATAAATCAAGCTATCCAAAATCAAACTTGCTTTCAAATAAACTACCACCAGCCTTTAATTTTTATAATTCTTAATACAATTCACACGCCTACAGGCGTATTCTGGCAATCCAATTTAAAACAACCAAACGGGCGAGGCCACCCACTACTCTGGGTTCACCTCCCCGCTACTCCAACAAAAGTGCTCTCGCCATACGTTGCTCTTATAGCTGCCCTCATAATTAAAGGCCGGCAAACTAGCCGCCAACTGTTTGGAAAAGATCCCGATTCCCTTATTGTCCCATACACCCAAGATCAAATCCATTGGCTTTTCCAAACCAGCGATGAATGGGCTATCGCATGCTCTTCATTCCTAGGCAATATTGATAATCATTACCCAAACGACCCATTAATCCAGTTCGCTAAAATCCATCAATTCACTTTCCCAAAGGTCACTAAAGCAAAACCCATAAACTCTGCTACCTTAGTCTTTACTGATGGTTCAGCAAATGGGACCACAGCATATGTCATCCAGGGTCAAGCATTTTCCGTGCACTCTCCCTATACCTCAGCTCAACTTGTCGAGCTCTATGCAGTCCTGCAGGTTTTTTCCCACCTTCAAAACCAACCTTTTAATTTATACACTGATAGCGCGTACATAGCTCAGTCTGTACCACTATTAGAAACAACTCCATTTATCAAACCGTCCACCAGTGCAGTCCCCTTATTTTCAAAGTTACAAAAATTAATTCTCAAACGACAGCACCCCTTCTTCGTGGGGCACCTCCGTGCCCACCAAAATCTACCAGGTTCTCTAACAAAAGGCAATGCGCTAGCAGACGCTGCCACTCAGTTAATATGCCCCAATCTCTGCGATTCTCTAACCTTAGCTTCCCAAGCCCATGCCCAACACCACCTAAATGCAAACACTCTCCACCTAAAATTCAATATTACAAGGGAACAAGCAAGGGAAATTGTTAAAACCTGCAAAAATTGTGAACCCAATTGCCAGTCCCTCATTTAGGAGTTAACCCAAAAGGGCTTATCCCAAATGAAATCTGGCAAATGGATGTCACGCACTTTGCCAGCTTTGGGCAACTTAAATATATTCATGTTTGTGTTGACACATATAGTGGATTTATTCAAGCTAGTTTGCAAACAGGAGAAGCTTCAAAACATGTTATCTCTCATTTACTGCATTGTTTCACCGTTTTAGGCCAGCCTAAAACCATTAAAACAGATAATGGACCTGGGTATAATGGCAAAAATTTTCAAACCTTCTGTCAACAATTACAAATCAAGCATACTACAGGAATACCGTATAACCCCCAGGGGCAAGGCATAGTAGAACGAGCACATCGCACCCTAAAAAATGCTCTGTGCCGCTTAGCCGAAAGCACTCTCAATCTCACGAAACAACGTCCCCGAGACCTTTTACATCATGCTCTTTTTGTTCTTAACTTCCTAACTCTGGACGATGAAGGACAATCTGCAGCCGACAGACATTGGCATCCCAAAACACAGATGCAACAAGCCACTGTTATGTGGCGTGACCCCTCAACATCAAAATGGAATGGACCTGACCCCGTTATCATCTGGGGGCGAGGCTCTGCTTGCATATATGACCAAGAAAAAGAGGGTCCTCACTGGCTTCCAGAAAGACTAATTAGACATATTAATCCTCCACTGTCAAAACAAGCCCCAAAATCCCCCCTTCCCTTTAACAATAACCTTTCCAGGGAACAAACCCCTCCCTGAGAAAAAATTTCTCTCCTTTTTTCTCTTCCAGCACGTCAACAACTTTGCTGTAGCCTGCCCAGAACACGCCCAACCTACGTGCAGCCGGCAACCAAAAAAGGCCCAACTTACAGGTGTTGCTGGCCTAGGCACCGGAACCGCTTCTATCATCCTCCAACGCCAAGGCTTCTCCCACCTAAGAGCTGCTATAGACGAAGATTTAGCCCGCATTGAAACCTCCATCACCCATCTTGAGAAATCCCTTACGTCCCTATCGGAGGTTGTTCTCCAAAACAGGAGAGGCTTAGATCTGCTTTTCCTTAAGCAAGGAGGGCTTTGTGCTGCACTAGGCGAAGAATGTTGCTTTTACGCTGACCATTCTGGCATAGTTAAGGATTCCATGACCAAACTTAGGGAAGGAATTGAAAACCGCAAACGTGAGCGAGAAACCCAAGGAGGTACCTCCTGGGGGCTTAACGGAATTCTCCCTTACCTCCTCCCTATATTAGGCCCCTTTATAACCATACTCCTTATAATATCTTTTGCACCTTGGACCATAAAAAGAATAATACAGCTAGTTAAGGACCAAGTTGATTCTGCCCTAGGCAAGCCTATTCAAGTGCATTATCACCGGCTTCACCTCGCTGACCAAGGTGTGGATCCAGAAAATCTGCCTGCTACCCACCCTTTCGGGTAAGAAAGCCCCCTCCTACGGGAGCAGCATATAACTCGAAAATATGCTTCTAGCTTATGCTATGATTGGTACCGCTGGGTGCGAGGCAAAGCACTGCAAAGGAGGGCCAAAACAATTAAAGGCCATTTTCGAGCTCCTTGAGAAGTATGCCTCATTAGCATAGGGGTTCGCTCTGCACAAATTCCCCTCCCCAGAAGAACAGAGCCACAAACAACTTGGGGAATGAGGCCTCTACTTCCCCCAGCAGGTTAATGCCAAAAGAATGCTCGATCAGCATTCTTCCTCCATCCTTTTGAAAAACAAAGGGAGGAGATGTAGAGGGCGATTAAGGTAGCATGTATAAAATCCACCCTCAGCAATGCCGGAAATATGCAACATGGCCACCAGGGCTGATGCAACAACAGCTTAAGTTACCCTCAGCCTTCTTTACGGAAGTAGTTCGCGCCAAAAGTGCTAGTTCGCGCCAAAAGTGCTAACCTTACATCTGCCATCTACCCTAGCAACAGCAGCCACCAATCCTAGACCGCCACGAGCCCTTGCTAGCCACTTCCCCTTCTCCTAGAGTATATATGCTCTGCCTCTTCAATAAAATTTTGCAGCTTGATCAGAAACCTGTCTTGCTGTCGTTCCTCGCGTCTCTTGTCCCATACCATTCCTCCCTCACAGGATTCGGAGTCTCCGTTGAACGTCCCGCGGGCCGGGACAGAATTATTTCCTGTATAAGAGATTATTTATCAATGGCTGAATTTGTAAATGAAAGGCAATCATTGACAATTGCCACAAACCTTAACAGGAATTGACCATAGAGCATCAGCATATGGCCTAAAATATGCAAAATATATTCAACCTCAATTTCTGTGCCCACTTCACATGGGTAAAATTTTAAAAGTCTGATAATCTAAAATATTGGTTGGAGAGTGCAGCACCAAATAATTTTCACACAATACTGATGCATGAACATAAATACATACATCCACTGGGTTTGTGTTTATTGGCACAAGACAATACATACAACAGTTCTGAGGAATAGTGAGACCTGGTCCAGTAAAGCGCTGAATACATGTACTCTATGAGAAGGCAATTCCGTTTAGAGGTATATTCCCTGAAGGTATGTGTACTTGGATGCCCCAGAGTAAGCAAATTGGAATTTTCAAAACAGCTTTTTATCATAAATTCCAGAAAAGGGGAAAAAAGCAAATGCACATCCCCTTGAGGAGCCTGTGGAGAATGCAGGGGTATTCGCCTACCCCACCTCCATGGTTGCTAACATGACCACAGACATAGGGGACTGGTGGTTTGATGGGTTGAGCCCTCTACCATAAGTTTTACCCTTGGGAAGACGGTTGCTGCAAAGGAGAGGCTAGGCCTCCCTGTATTTGTGCCGAAGAGCCTCCTCCCGAATGCCTCTTTGTTGCTCAGATGTGGCCCTCTCTCTCTGGCTAAGCCAACTTGAAAGGTGAAATCACTGCCCTCCCCCCTACGTGGGATCAGACACCCAGGGGAGTGAATCTCCCTGGCAATGTGGAATATGACTCCCAGGGAGGAATGTAGACCTGACACCGTGGGACGGAGAACATCTTCTTGACCAAAAGGGGGATGTGAAAGGAAATGAAATAAGCTTCAGTGGCAGAGAGATTCCAAAAGGAGCCGAGAGGTCACTCTGGTGGGCACTCTTATGCACACTTTAGACAACCCTTTTTAGGTTCTAAAGAATTGGGGTAGCTGGTGGTGGATACCTGAAACTATCAAACTACAACCCAGAACCCATGAATCTCGAAGACAGTTGTATAAAAATGTAGCTTATGAGGGGTGACAATGGGATTGGGAAAGCCATAAGGACCAAACACCACTTTGTCTAGTTTATGGATGGATGTGTAGAAAAGTAGGGGAAGGAAACAAACAGACAAAGGTACCCAGTGTTCTTTTTTACTTCAATTGCTCTTTTTCACTCTAATTATTATTCTTGTTATTTTTGTGTGTGTGCTAATGAAGGTGTCAGGGATTGATTTAGGTGATGAATGTACAACTATGTAATGGTACTGTAAACAATCGAAAGTACAATTTGTTTTGTATGACTGCGTGGTATGTGAATATATCTCAATAAAATTATTATTAAAAAAAAAAAAAAAAAAAAAAAAAAGCAAATGCACAAGAGTTGTACATTTGACAGGTGATGTCATAAGAATGGTGATGTAAAAAGCTACTGAAAGACTCTCTGCAGAGATTCAATGAAAAAAAATTAAAATTCTCACATGTTCAGAACTCCAGAGGGAGATAAAGCCTGAAAAAAGATCCTACAAATGTTTAAACAAAGAAAAAGAAAGACACCAGGCAAGAAACTTCTGCCCAGAGTGGCTGGAACTTTCCTCTCTCAATCACTCAGTCCCACAAAGCTTGGCACTGAGTCCCACAAATGACTCAAGTCACAGGGGAGTCGGAAATGCAAAAGGGCAGGAAGGAAGAGATTCCAAAATGGAGGATCAGGGAGGGAAACACAAAATCATCCCTAAACGCACCAAGGAGCCAGGCAGAAAAAACCCAAATCAACTGTTTGGGGCCAGTGGAGGACATTTCAAGGCCCAGGTCAGTGAGGGATGAAGACTCAGGGAAACATGGACAGAGACAGTGTTTCCAGCCATGGATCATGGTGCTAATCCCCCAACCTGAGGAAAACAGCAGTGGGAAACTCGATCCTCATCTGGGTGACAACTGCAGACTAGGGCTGCTGTGAGAAACCCCCAGAACAAATAAAGTGGGGGACACAAACTCATATTAAGCTAGATTTTTCCCAGCAAAGTGAGGACAGAGGAACCCCACAGTTTCAGTCTCTCCAGGCAGATGCTGCTGGAGCCCAGGAAGTGAAGAGCTTCTAAGGACAATGAAGTCACTGATGAGCACCATTTGCTGGGAAGGCCAGAAAGTGCAGAGGAATGGCAGGGCCTTTCAGAGCCAGTTCATACCCTATAATGGCACATTGGAGGTGGAATATACCCATAGCAAAACTACCTGGCCCTGTTTGGGCACAGAATTACAGATGACACTACTGTCAAAGCAGTGCCCTGATGCAGAGGCATCAACTGAATCATAGACCAGAGAGATAAATTAATCTTCAGAATACACCCATCAAGGTAATCAGATGACCAGATATCAGAAAACAATTGCAAGGCATACTAAAACTCAAGTAGAAATGCTCTAGTCTAAGGAACAGATCAAAAAGATGAAGGATATACAGAATCTGGAATAACAAATCAAAGATGTGCAAGTCTCCTGAATCAATTCAAAGAACTGAAGTTAGAAATAATACATAGAAAAATAACAGATATTATGTAAATAAAAGACACCGTAGATGAAGTTTAAAATATATTGGAGACAAACAAATGCAGATGTGAGCAGGCAGATGAAGGAATCACCTAATGAGAAGACTGTTCAACCAAGTTTGAACAGACAAAAAAACAAATGGAGAAAAAATGTAAACATTTGAGCATGGTCTCAGGGAAAAGATTAACAACACAAAGCAAACAAATATACACATCATGGGTTTGCCAGAAACAGAAGAAAACAGAAAATGGACAGGAAGAATATTCAAAGCAGTAATGGATAAAAATTTCCCAGTCCATAAAAATAGCAGAAATATGCAAACACAAGAAAATCAACATAATCCAAACAGAATAGATTCAAACAGAGATGCTCCAAGACACATAGTATTTAGACTATCAAATTTTAAAGAGAAGGAAAATGCTGGGGAAGAAGAAAGAGAAAAGCAATTTGCCACACAAAAGGGAATCCAAATAGGAAACACTGTTACAAAAGGAGGGACAAAATATGTTATGGCAAGAAGAATTTATGTGTGCCAGATTCTTTGGTGAATTTCCCTCAGGTTTGAGGAAATGTTTGCAGGCATTAAATTTCATCCACTCATTTTCTTGAAGTTATTACAGAAATAATATTAGGCTATCTGGGTTTTTTCTACTTTTCCACTAAAATGAATTTCTTCATTAATATCTATCCAATGTGTACAGTTTACAACAGACTTAAGAACAAAGATTTCTTTCAGTTCCTGGGGGATTATTAGAGAAAAATTTGACAACTGAAGAAAAACCTCAGGGGAAACTTGTCACATATTTCTAGAGGGATAGAGTTAAAGAATTAAAGTATTGGATTTGAAAGAAGGAGAATGACTGGAAGAGATGTAGAGAAGAAAAAGGGCAGTGCAAATGGAGGTAGTCCTTTACGTATTCTATTGATAGATGAACAGATATTGTAAACCCAGGAAAGATTTTAGACATGAGAGAGAAATCAACCTTCAGAATAGAACCATCAAGACAATCAGATGACTGAATATCAGCAAAAAATAACAGGGCATACTAAAACTCAAGAAACAAATGACCCATTAAAAAGAATAGATAAAAAAAGTTGGAAGAAATAAAGAATCTGAAACAACAAATCAAAAATTTTCAATCAAATCTCCTGAATCAGTTAACAAATGAAGGAAAATGTGTACAAAAGTATAAAGTATATTCAGAAGACACTAGAAGAGCATAAAGAAGAATTTGAAAGAATACATAGAAAAGTTACAGATACGGAAATAAATATCATTGCAGATAAAATTAAAAATATACTGGAGACACCCAACAGCAGATTTGAAGAGTCAGAAGAAAGAATCAGTGAGCTAGAAGGCAGAACAACCAAATACGAAGAGGAAAAACAACAAATCAAGAACACAATGGACAAATCTGAGCATGGTCTCAGGGAAATTGATAACACAAATCTCATCAATAAACGTATCATGGGTGTCCCAGAAGGAGAAGAGATAGGAAAAGGGCTTGGAAGAATACTCAAAAAATTAAAGGCTGAAAATTTCCCAACCCTTATAAATGACATAAGTAAGAGAATCAAAGAAGCCCAACATACTACAAACAGAATAAATCTCAATAGGCTAATTCCAAAGCTTAGGAATCAGACTGTCAAATGCCAGTGAGGAAGGGAAAATTCTGAAAGCAGAAATAGAAGAAGCAAATCACCATATTAAATAGAAGCCAAATAAAAGCAAATGCTGATTTTTCATCTGACACCATGGAGGCAAGAATGCAGTAGTAGCATATATTTAAGACCCTGAAAGAGAAAAATTGCCAGCCAAGAATTCTCTATCCAGTAAAGCTGTCCTTCAAGAATGAGGAAGAGTTTAAACTATTCAGAGATATGTTGAAGGTGAGAGGGTTCATTAATAAGAGAGCAGCCCTAAGAGAACTACTAAACAGAGTCCTGTGATATGAAAAGAAAATACAGGAGAGAGGTCTGGAAGAGGGTACAGAATTGAAGAATACTAGTAAGGGTAAATTCAAAGATGAAAAGAGAGAGAGAGAAAATATATCTGACATATAAAATCCAAAGAATGCAAAGGTTGAATCAAGAACTGCCTTTGGAGTAATAACTTTGTATGTTAATAGATTAAACACCCCATTCAAAGGAACAGATTGACAGAATGGATTAAAAATATGATCTTTTCATATGCTGTTTAGAAGACACTCATCTTGATCCCAAGGATACAAATAGGTTGAAAGTGAATGATGGGCAAAGATATTTCACATAATTAGTAATCAAAGGAAGCTGGGGTAGCTACATAAATGTCAGAAAAAAAACATTAAATGCAAAAATTCTACAAGAGATAAAGAAGGACCCTGTATAGCAATAAAAGAAGCAATTCAACAAGAAGAAGTAACAGTCACAAATATCTATGCTCCTAATCAAGGGACTCCAGATTACATAAGGCAAACAGGGAAACCTGATTGGGAGTAATAGATAACTCTACCATAATAGTGGGAGACTTCAACACACTGCTCTCTCCAACAGATAGAAGAGATAAATAGAGGCTCAATAAAGAAACAGAGACCAAAAATAACGTGATGAACGAACCAGAACTAACAGTCATGTATAGAATACTGCATCTCAAAACAAGAGGAAAAACATGCTTCTAAAGTGCCCATGGAACATTCTCAAAGTTAGACCATACGCTGGTGCACAAAACAGGTATTAACAAATTCATAAAGATTGAAATTATGCCAAGTACTTTCCCTGATCATAGTGGAATGAACCTGGAAACTAATGAAAAATGGAGGTCCAGAAACTGTCCAAAAATATATGGAAGATAAACATTGTGATCATAAACAATCAGTGGGTCAAAGAAGAATTTTCAAGATAAATAAGTTAACATTTCAAGATGAATGAAGATGAGAACACAATGTTTCAAAACTTATGAGATGCAATAAAGGAAGTTCTGTGAGGGAAATTTATTGCCCTAAACAACTATATTAGAAGAAGGAAAGTGCTAAAATTAACAACCTAACTGGAATGGAGAAACTGTTTAAAAAGCAGCATACTAATTCCAAAACAAGAAGGAAAGAACAGTAACAAAGATTAGAGCAGCAATTAATGAATTGGAGATTAGATTGTTTCCCTGAGAAAGTTAATAAAATAGATGAACATTTAGCTAGACTTACACAGACAAAAAGACGGAAGCTGCAAATAAATAAAATCAGAAATGAGAGGAGGCATTACCACAGACCATGAAGAAATTAAAAAAACATAGAAAGGTACTATGAACAACATTATGCCAACAAATTAGACCACTTAGGTTACATTGTAAACTTCCTAGAAATACATGAACAACCTACACTAACTTGAGAGGGAATAGAAGACATCTACAAGCCATTCAAATTTAAAGAGATCATGTAAGTTATCAAAAAAAAAGCCCAGGTCTGATGACCTCAGAGGCTAGTTTTACCAAGCATTCCAAGAACAATTAATGTCATTTCTGCTCAAATTCTGCCAAAACTTTGAGAAGAGGGAACACAACCTAACTCAATCAAGCTAACATCACCCTAATGCTAAAACCAGATAAAGACACTATAAGAAAAAGAAACTTCAGAACAATGTCTCTAATGAATATAGATGAAAAAATCCTCAACAAAATATTTGCAAATAGAACCCAACAGCATATTAAAGTTATACACCGTGACCTAGTGAGTTTTATTCCAGCTGTGCAAGGGTATTGTTTATTTCAGTTATGCAAGAAAATCAATTAATGTAATACATAACATTAACATGTTAATGGGAAAAATCACACGATCATTTTGATTGACTCAGACAAGGGATTGGAGAAATTTAATCATCCTTTCATTATAAACATACTTCAAAAGATAGGAACTGAAGAAAACTTCCTCAACATGATGAAGTGCATATATGAAAAATACACATCTTACATTATATTCAATGGTGAGCAAATGAATGCTTTCTCTCCAAGATCAGGAACAAGACAAGGATGCCCACTGTCAACACCACTATTCAGCATTTTCCTAGGAGTTCCAGCAGAGGAGTTAGGCAAGAAAAAGAAAAAAAAAAAGGCACCCAAATTGGAAAGGAAGAAGAAAAACTGTCACCTTTTACAGATAACATGATCCTATATTTAGAAAATTAAGAAAAAATGACAGCAAAACTGTATGACATAATAATCAAGTTCATCAAAGTGGCAGGAAGCAAGATCAACACACAAAAATAAATGGTGTTCCTACACGTGAGTAATGAACTATATAATAAAATATCCATTTACAATAGCAGAGAAAATAATACAATTTCTAGGAATAAATGTATCCAAGGAATTAAAGGACATATACCCAAAGAATTACAAAACATTGCTAAAAAAACAAAGGAGACCTGAATAAATGGAAAGGCTTTTCATGTTCATGGTTTGGAGGACTGAATGTTGCTAAGATGGCAATTTTACCAAAATTGATCTAAAGATTCAACACAACACCAATGAAAATTCCAAGAGACTGCTTTTTAGAAATGGGGAAGCTAACTACCAAATTTATTTGGATGGGTAAGCAGTTTCAAATAGCCAAAAACCTCTTGAAAAAGAAGAATGAAAAGGAGGTATTATGCCTCCTGTCATTAAAGCACACTGTAAAGCCACAGTGGTCAGAAGAGCATCCTACTGGCATAATGACAGGCATATTGATCAATGGAATCAAGTTGAGAGCTCAGAAATAAATCCAAAAATCTATGGTCAAATGATGTTTGTTAAGGCTTCCAAGCAAACTCAATGGGGACAGAACAATCCTATAAAAAATGGTTTTGGGAGAACTGAATAACCAAAAGAATGAAAAAGACACCTATAAAACACTGCATTAAAAAAATTAACTCAAAATGGATCAAAAACTAAATGTAAAAACCAGTACAATTAAACAGCAAGAAGAAAAGGTAGGGAAACATCTTTGGTATCTAGTGATAGGCAGTAGATTGACTTTCAGCTAAAGCACAAACAGTGAAAGAAAAAATTGGTTAAATGGGAACTACTCAAAATCGAGTAATTCATTTCTTCAAAGGAATTTGTCAAAAGGGTGAAAAGGCAACCAACTAAAGTCAAGAAAATATTTGGGAGCCACATGTCTGATAAGGTTTTGATATCTTGTACATATATTAAAAAAAACCCTACTACTCTACAATATAAATTCAAACACCCTGATTCAAAAATGGTTGACAGACATGAATAGACATTTCTCCAAAGAGAAAGTGCAGATGGCTCTGAGGCAGATGAAAATATTCTCTGTTTCATTGGGTGTTAGGGGAATCCAAATCAAAACCACAATGAGATATCATCTCACACCTACTATCAGATAAACAGACAACTACAAGTGTGGAGGGGATGTGGAGAAATTGGAACACTTATTCACTGATGTTGGGAATGTGAAATGTTACAGCCACTGTGGAGGACAACTTAGCTCTTCCTCAGGAAACTAAGTATAGACTTGCCTTATGACCCAGCAATCCTGCTACTTGGGACATAGCTGGAGGATCTGAAAGCAAGGATGTGAATCGACATTTGCACACCGATGTACATAGATGCATTATTCACAATTGCCAACAGATGGAAACAACCCAAGTTTCCATCAATAGATGAAAGGATAAATAAGAAGTGTTATATATGTATGATGCAATATTATTCAGCAGTAAGAAGGAATGAAGTTCTGAAGCATGTGACCACAAGGATGACCCTTGAGGACATCATGTCAATTTAAATAAGTCACACACAAAAGGACAAATAGTGTATTCCCTCACAGATATGAAATAATTACAATATGTAAACTCAAATCCATAAAATCTAGAATGTAGGTAACCAGGATATAGAATGAGGCTAAAGAATGGAGAGCTGTTGATTAATATGCAGAATGTGTAACTAGGGTGGACTTCAGTGTTTGGAAACGGACAGAGGTGATAGCAGCCTATTACTATGGGAATAACAGTGCTGAACAGTTTGTGACTATAGTGGAAACAGGAGGTTTAGAGTCATCAATGTCACTAGAAAGTAAGTGGGCGATTAAAATATTGGAATGTATAATAAAGTGAATGTTGTGTTAGACAATGTGATTAATTGTAAAAACTTCTTTCATGAAGTAGAACACATGCTTGATACAATTGTAAGAAGTTAATAATAGAGGGGTATATGGGAAAAATCTACCTATTGCAAACCATGGAATATAGTTAACAGTAATATTTTAATATTCTTATATAAACAGTAAAAAATGCACCACACCAAAACTATGGCTCGATAACACAGGGGGATGAGGAGTATGGGAGGTGTTCTAGTTTGCTAATGCTTCCAAAATGCAAAACACCAGAAATGGACTGGCTTTTATAAATGGAGTGTATTTGGTTAAACAATTACAGTCTTAAGACCATCAAGTGTCCCAGGTAATGCATCAACAATCGGGTACCTTCACTGGAAGATGGCCAATGGTGTCCAGAAAACCTCTGTTATCTGGAAAGGCATGTGGCCAGTGTCTGCTCCAAGTTCTGTTTTCAAAATGGCTTTCTCCCAGAATGTCCCTCTTTAGGCTTCAGCGCCTCAAAATGTCACTCTTAGTTGCCCTTGGGGTGTGTGTCTGCTCTTAGCTTTTCCAAAGCAAAAGTCTGCTTTCAATGGCCATCTTCAAACTGTCTCTCATCTGCAGCTACTCTCTTATCTTCTGTGAATTCTTCAAAGTGTTCCTCTTGGCTGTAGCTCCTCTTCAAAATGTCACTCTCAGCTGCACTGAGTTCCTTCTGTTTGTCAGCTCATTTATATGGCTCCAGTGATTTAATTTAGACCTACCCTGAATGGCTGTGATAACACTTCCATGGAAATTATCCAATTAGAGTCATCACCCACAGTTGGGTGGGGCACATTTCTGTGCAAACAATGTAATATAAACATTCCAACTTTATCCCCACTAATATGTCTGCTCCACAAGTTTGCATCAAAGAATGTGGCTTTTTCTGGGGGACATAATACATTCAACCCAGCACAGGAGGATTAGGGTTTTGCTTTTGATTTTTATTTCTTTTCTGGGAGTAATGAACAAGTTCCAAATGTGATCATGGTGACTGTGCACACCTATGTGATTATACCATGAACCAGTGACTGCATACTTCTGATGGTTTCTATGCTATGTGGATGCATCTCAATAAATTTGTATTAAAATTAGATTTGATAAAGTGTAATATGCTCACACAATGAAATACTATGCACCCATGAAAATGGATAATTTTCATAAATGGTCTTATAATTTGGAGTATAAATGCAATTCACAAAAGAAATACACAATATGACTTTATATTTAGAAGGATCCACTACCAGCAAAACTATATGGTTTAAAGACGTATATTGTTTTGGTTTGTAAAGCTGTCAGAATGCAGTATACCAGAAACGGGTTTGCTTTTAAAATGGTGGATTAGTAACTTACAATTTGCACTTCTTAGGCCATGAAAATGTCCCAATTAAGAATGAGGATACCTGAACTTTGAAGAAAGGCCACTGGCATCTTGGACACCTGTCACATGGGAAGGCACGTGGTCAAAATCTGCTAGTCCTTCACTCCTGGGTTCCATTGCTTTCAGCTTCTCATCCAGTGACTTCATCTCTGCAAACCTGTGTGTCGTCTTAGCATTTGTGGAATTTCTTCCTTTGTGAGCCCTCTTCTGGGTGTTTCTCTCTGAGCTCTCTGAGCTTCTACTGTGTCCTTTATCCTCTCATAAAGGACTCAAGTTAAAGGATTAAGACCCAACTTGAATGGGATTAGGTAACATCTCAACTGAAATAACCTAACAAAGAGGTCCCATCCATGTTCAGCCCATACTCACAGGAATGGATTAAAACCACATGACCTTTTCTGGGTACATAACAGCTTCAATCCAGCACATAGGTCCAGAATGTAAAACTGTAAATCAAGGAAATATTCACTATAGAATTTCAGAAGAGGTATTTAACTTTGATGGCAAGAAAGGATTATGGCTTCTAAGGGATCAGTATGTAAGGGTAGAAATGTGCAAGACCTTGATGAGGTCTTAGTGACTATTAGATTATTACTATTTGAAATGTGTGTGCCTCTGTTTTATGCACATTGTATTTTCATATTTTATAAGGCATTTAAAAGTTTATTATAAAAAAATTCATAATTTTACTATACATATGAAAAATTATATCCACCAAGTACCTGACACTATAACTGACAGAGATTATGTGGTGTATTAATATTGTTGAAAAAGTAATGAAGAGGAAGAAAATGAGTGTGGTATGTGAATATGTCTCAAAAATTGCATTAAAAGGGGAAAAAGGAAAATGAATAAAAACAAAAATATTAATTATATCGAAGGTCAACTTACTTCATGAAAGGGATATTTATATCCCTGGTTGAGACATCTTTTGTGAATTCAAAACTATTAGAATGTTACAGTGGTACTTCAAACTGAATGTGAATTCAGTCTCTAACATTGAATTCACCATCTTTATACCTCCGTATAATCCACCGTTACCAAATTCCAAATTCCTGCCCAGGGTAAAGGCCACCATACATTCAGTTGTGTAAACCAGAAACACTGCAGTCTTCCTTGAGACTACATTTTACCTCAAATATCATCCAGTCCCTCAACACATTCCATTGATTTTAAAACCTACATGTTGCCAAATCCGTCCACTTCTTTCCATCTCCACTGCCATGGAAATAGACCAAGCCATGAGCACCCCTTGTGACCTCTAATGTTGATTCCAGAAATATCTCCCTATATGGCTTTCTTACACCTATTCTTCCTTCCTGATACAGCTTTCATCATTGAAACAAGAGTGATTATTTAAAAGACAAATTTGTTTATGTCATCTGTCTGCTTCAAAACTGTCCAAATCATTCCAGTGTGTATGGCATAAACACAAAAGACAATTTGAAGGCACTGCCAATTTGGTCTCTTAACTCAAATTTTGCATTTTTCTGGCATTCTTTAATCATGGTTGTATGAAAATATCTGCTTACACTCCTGGGAGCCAAGCCCATATTCTACGTTGGTTACCACTATTATCACCACCTTAGTGCACAGAAGAGTACCTGACTATAGGACCTGTTTAGTAAGTAAATGAGGAAAAAGATAAATAAATGACAGCATAAATTCTGTGAAGATTATTTATAAATAACAAATAACCTGAGCAATAAAATAATGAGTAGTTTGGGGATGTTTTTTCAACTCCATAAATTATTCAAAATTTCAGTACAACCATAAATAGTTTAAGTTTAACATGACCACAAATGTTCTGGGGATAAAATTTTTGATAAAGTGAATGCTGAAAAATATGTGAAATATTTTATGGATTAGGGTCTCTGAATATAAACAACAAAAACCAACTGGGTCTATAGTAAGCAGAAAATGAAATGACCAAATGAATACCATGTGGCTCACAGATTTGATTGGAAGTTGGGGGAAAATTGAAAATAAGGTAGGACTTAGATGTCATCAACACAGTCTAGAACATCACAGAAAGTTATTTGATTCCACTCCCACCAAAGAAGGACAGTTTGCAGTCCTGATGGCAACACTGTCCCTGGATACCAGTCATGAGACACTGGAGATTAGAGGCCTCTACTGCCACCATAATAGGAGAGGATTCTGTCTGCAAACATTTTAGATTGTGAGTCAAGTGACAGAAAAATTTCTATATGTATTATTTCAAAATGTGCTTCATTATGAATATGTATCTGTTCCTAGCAACCATAGTGGGGTGCTAAAATGTAATTATGTCCATCTTAGTTTTCTTAGAGAATCCAAGAAGATAGATGCCATCTTCCCTCCTATTCAAAATATAAGTTTTCATAAGCTTACATGACTTTCAATCAGGACACTGGGATCTAAGAATTTCATTTTTGTCCTTCCTGGTTTTATAGTAACATCCCTCAGCCAACACCCTGTATAATCCCTATGTATCTCAGCCTCACAAATGCAGCCATGCCCGAGGTTTGGGACCACAGAAACATCAGGACAATGAGAAGCTGCAAAAAGCTCAGGCTCTAGTTCCCTGTATTCTCATGATAGATCACGTATAAACTTTGAGTTTTCCCTTCAGTTGGTCTCCCTATTCATAGAGATCTAAGATATTAAATGGGATATGACATAAATGCTACAAGCACCACAAATTTTCCCACTTAATACAGTTAGTGACTGTATTTTTGCTGGATTATTTTTCTTATGCCTAGGTTGCATAGCAGCTCTGTATCACTCAGTTGAAGTTTCATCACAACATGAGGACTTTATCAAATCATAGCTTCTCAGTGTAGCCTTCTAAGACCTTCTGTTCTCCAATTGTCTTATATTCTGCCCTGTAACATTCATTTGATGATGTGCCTTTGCAACCTCTCCTGTAAAGTGGTAGTCTTTGAATATGCGCTATTCTTGTGAATTGCACTGATCAATAAAATGCAACAACAAAAAAAGTTCTGATTCTATGTTTCAAGAGACAAAGCAAAGTTGCAAGATGATGTCACCATCCCAAATTCCCAGGGCCCTGACCCACTCTGTTTCAGATGAGAGAAGATTTGCAAACTTGATGATGGTATTTTTCCTACATTGAGAACCTCCTATTCAGATACAAAATCCCCTATGTTAAAAAGGTATATGAAATAAATGCTGCAAGCACCTGAAAAAGTAATCACAAACCTAATAAAGGAAAAAGAAAAAAATGCTATTCCCTGATACAAGAAGTTAAGAGACTTTTCCCCTCCTATCTTTTGTTAGATCACTGAATTTAAAAAATTTTAATTGAAAATTATTTCCACTTCCCTTTTAGATGTAAGTTTGTATAGCTAAATAAGCCTTTTCTCTGCTTTACAACCAGGAGACTTTCTGAGATACCTGGGAACTACCTCACTGAAAAGGGATCATCAGAAAGATAGTGCCCTTCTCTCTCATTTCTGTGGGTGAGTAGGAGACTAATCCATGTGGACACCTGGCTCCAAGTTGCAAACCCACCTCCTGTCATAAAGATATCAGAAGATTATGTTTCCTCTGGATAAATGCAATTAACTAAGGTGAGTGTCATCCATATAACAAAGTGAGTTTAGGATGAATTATGTGTGACGTGTGAAGTCCTTTTTCGGGAGCATCTGTTATCATTTTTCTTGAAAACATGCAGTTAATCTGTTGCATCCACCTGGCTTGATGAAAAGGTGAGATTTTCTCCTCTCTGTGCAATCTTTTCAGGGTATTGTCTGGATGTGCATCATATTCTGGTTTGATTGAATAATCAAACTGTTTCCTTTGTAGAGAGATTTTACAGATTGCCAGGATATATTTTCCCCTATTATAAAGCAATTTTCTTATGTTGATGTGGCCATACTGTAGATCAAATAATATTTCCCAAAGGTAACAATTATGGACTTTAAAGCCCAACATAAAATTAGGAGCTTCAGAAGTTTTAGTCATACCCTCAGCAACAGCATGATAAAATAATTCAGCTCTTTAGAAATATAGAACTCGAGGACTAGCAGGAAACTTGGAAATCATTTAGCCTATTATCTTCATTTTTAATTGATAACTAGACTCAATGATTAAATAACTTTCCCAAGCTCACATACCTACTAGTAATCAAGGAAGAAATAAAACTTTTTCCTAAAACTAAAATTCTATCAATGATATTCCACCTGGCTTCCTATCACCTGAAATTCTAGGCTTTTCTCTAATGTTCCATACTACCATGACATGAAAGAGTGATAAGACAATACAGTAAATCATAGTCTCAGAATTCAAGCATAGAAGGGGCTTTATTAAATAAATAAGCCAGCCCTCTCCTTTTCAAGGGGAAATGTATGTGAAGTGACTTACCACAGCCTTGTTAGAAGAGATGTCTGGATTCAAATCCAGATACTGACAAATTCACTTCCAAAATCCCATCTCTAGTTTCATGGCCCGCCCATTGAATCATGAGCCCCTTTTAAATCTCCTTTATGTGTTAAGGTTTTAGTTATACAAAAACCCATTCTAGTCAAAGAGAAGAAATAATTCAAATATATAGAGAAAAACCAAACTTTGTTTCAGTATTTCAATGAATATCTCCAGTAGTACATTTTCCAACCTCTTAGATGGCTGACAGATATTACTAACCTGATCACCCCTTTCAGAGATTCAGAGATCCTTAATCTCCCCAATGAACTTCCTGAGCAGAAGGACTACATGGGGAAATCAATGGAAAGAGGAAAGAGAAGGGAAACAAAATGAAAAATTGGTTGCTTTTTGTTCACCGGGTACTTTTGGTCTTCTAAACATTCCTTGAGTTCCTCCACATGAGATTTCAATATCAATCTAACTAAAAAAGAAAAGCCTATAAAAAGATACTGAGCCACTCAGTTCCACCCCCTCCCCATTGCTCACTGCAGTCCAGCTGCCTGGCCCCTCCCTTCCTTCAATGCTCCAGCAAGTCCTCCCAGGCTCAGGCCTTGGCTTTCTGCCAGCTGGTGCTTCTCATCCTTCTGCTCTTGGCTCCAATGCCTCCCCTCAGAAATGCCTTCCCTGACTGCTACCTGATGTTGCCCCCAACCCTACCCCACCACAGAACTCTAAATCACCACCCTATTTTTCTTCATAGCACTTTAATCACTACTGCAAACCACATTAGTAATTTCCTTACTTGCTTATCTATCATATGTCTCCTCCACCACAAGTAAATTCCATGAGAGCAGGAATCTTGTCTTATTCAGTGCTATTCCCAGCACCTAGCCCAGTTCCCAGCAAAGTGGAGGCATTCAATAAATATTTGCTTAATGAATGAATGAAGAAAAGAATGATGGATTAACAAAACAATCATGCTTAAAGAGGAATTGATACATAGTCCTCAATGAAGCAGCAGAGAGGACTTCTACACATTATTGCCCAAATTGCAGAACCAGAGACTATATATTATTAGTGGCTCCTCCTACCATCCACTTCTCATAAGGGCCCCCCCCCTCAGCTACAAAAGGGGCTCCCATATGGTGCAAAAGGAGCTAGAGAGAGCAATTCTGGGTAGAGAAAATTTCTAACTTTGTTTGATTCTTCCTCCCTATTTATGTTCAGCTATTTCAAAAAAATTCAAGTTAAAAATATGTGATGTAGCCACTAGAGGATAAGACTACTATGCAGACACAGTGATGAAAAGAATCACAAAATTAATAAAAAAATGTTCATGAAAAGTTCAAGGGCATGTATGCCTGCCAATGACTTCACTGATCGGCCAAGTGAATAGTTATTAAGTTATCTAAAATCTAAAATGAAATTCAATGTTATCTTGAAAGGGGTGGATATTTAAGGGTATTTTGAGGACATCAAGTGGGTTCAAAAATAATGGAATATAAGGAAAGATGCATCAGAGCTGAATTAAGTGGTAAGTTCAGAAATACCAGAATGCTATTTTAGTAAGAGTTGTCTGTTTCAATGGCGTTAACCAGTATGCTTGAATTAAGAGGAATGAAAGTTATGAGCTCCTAAAGGGAGAAGCATCTGAGATAATTTTTAAATAAAGAGTAGATCAAAGGTGACTGAGAAGGTTGGGCAATGCTAATGAATTTTTATGTAGTATTTCAACTATTGAGGGATAGTGTCTGAAATCTAGGAAATGCATATTCATGACTGGAACCTGACATGGGCTGATATTCAGAGGGATTTTGTATTAAAAGTCAAGTTATGGAACACACATAGCATGTATAAAAAATCAACCCCATATACACATCTTCAAAAAGAATTTTCTGCTAGGAATTGCTGTAAATATTTTTGGGTCAACATGAGTATTTACAGGATTTCCTTCTTAGTGGCACTTAGGGGTTTTAAGTTTTTTTAACCCTTAGCAAAACTTTTTATATAACTGATATTTTCAGATGGTTTTTCTCTTCTGTGTGGACACTGAAAGATGCAAAGTCTTGAACTCTGACTGAAGGCCTTACTCTCTTATGAATATGAAGATGTGAGCTCCAATTGAAGGCTTTTCCAAACTCAGCATTTATAGGGTTTCTCCAACGTGTGGATTTACTTACGTTTATTCAGTTTTGTTACAGTAGTAAGATCCTTACCACAGTCATCATATTTATAGATGATATCTCCTGTGTGGTCTCTCCAATGAATATGAAGTTCTGATATGTAGAAGAAACCCTCATCACAACTTGCCACATTTATGGGGCTTCTCAGCTGTGTGAATTTTTTGATGCATAAAAAGATCTACTCTCTTAGAAAATAATGCCCTATACATGGGGCACTTGTAGATAATTTTTCCTGTTTGTTATTGTGATTTAGAGGAGAAATTTTCCTTGCAACTAATGTAGTTACAGGATTGCTGTTCCATAAAGTCTCTTCCCTGGCCATTTTGGCAGGTTTGCTCAGGTTTGCTGTATTTGGTAATTTTAAGTTTGGCCTAAGCTTTTCCCTGCCTGCCGTTCTACCGAAGGCATCTTCCTGCACAGTGTTCCTCACTCAGTGTTATTACTGATTATAAAGTGACATTTACTTCCACAGGAATTCTGCAGCTCATTAACACAGAACATTCTTTTAGATCCTGAGTGGTCAATATTCCAAGGGACTCCCAAGACGTAAACCTTTGTTTTTCTAAGCCCTTGGAACCTTCCTCTTGTTGAATAATCAGATACTTCCCACATCTAGACAAAGTACTGTACAGTGTCCCCTGTAGCTGAGTGTGAGATACTGCTGGTTGGTCTCGATGCCTTTACGCCTCCCGTCGAAGGGTCAGAGTGACATTCTCCCTCCTACACATCAGACAAGGAATGTTTCCAGGAAGAAGATCCTTGGATTCCAGGTACATCCATCTCTCTTACTGAGGACTCCCCACATAGGTACCACTCAAGTCTCCTTCTTTATCTTGAGAATGAAGCTCTCTTACCTTCCAGGGTGATTTATCACTTGGATGTGCAGATCACAGTAACAGGAGTCAGAACCCCCAAGACATAATTTAATTTGGCTAAGGAAGGAAATGAGAATATCACACATTTAGGGAAAGTGAATATAGTTTTTTTAATAATTTTTTAGAAAACTTAAAATCATTGTTCTTATACAAGTATAAAAATTAATATGAGAATTTATTTTGCTCATATGATATGAGGGAACCACTCTGATATTATAATCAGTTCAAAGGAAAAGTCAAAACACCAAAGATACGCTTAGTGTAAAGGAATGTAGAGATGAATTGCAAATGGAAATAAAAATGCCTTTTTAAGGGGAGAAGGTGCAATTTCATGATCATCAGATAGGATAGAATCTATTACCTAGAATTTACAAAATGTTGCAAATAGTACAAGGACCATGAACAGGGCAATAGTCTGGTAACACAAAAGTTTAAGTTATAGGTGATGGATAGTTTTCAACTGAAACTTTTGATAAAAATTTGAGTTATTTTTAATCTTTTAATACAACAAAGGATGTTGTAAAGACCAACCTTGTGTATGTGTCATTTGATACATGTGGGAATATGATGACTTGAACACCAAACCTCTGCCAACATAGAAAACAGTGAACTTTTAGTGGGTTTTTATGGGTCACCCATTTTAAAAGAGAATTATAGAAATAGGATAACCATCCAAGGAATATGAAACTCAGTAAAATTTTTTGCATACAACATAAGATCAACATCTTCCACTTAATCAGCATCATCCACTATGATTTAAGCATTTTTCAGTGAGCATAGACAGTCAAGGCATTTAGATGATTATTTTAAGGCAATGATAAATAAAAATGCTTATCAAAAAAAGAAGTTAGAGTTGGAAACCACCTTAAATACAATTGACCACAGAGGCTTGACTGGAAAACAGACTGCATGAAAGTAAAATGTAAGGCAGCAAGGTGACCTGCCATGGGGGAAGACTTTTTTTTATTTATTTTTATTTTTTTATTCAATTTTACTGAGATTGTTCACATACAATACAGTCATCCAAAGATCCAAAGGTGCACAATCAATTGCCCATAATACCATCATACAGCTGTGCATCCATCACCACAATCAATTTTTTTCCATTTTTAGAACATTTCATTGCTCCAGAAAAGAAATAAAGACAGAAAAGAAAACTCAGTTTCTTCCATACCCATATCCAACCCCCCTCCATTATTGACTCATAGTATTGGTATGGTACATTTGTTACTGTTGATGAAAGAATGTTAAAATACTACTAAATATAGTACATAGTTTGCAATAGGCATATTTTCCCTATATGCACCTGTATTATTAAGTTTTACTTATAGTGTCATATATTTTTTTCTAGTTCATGAAAGAGGTTTCTAATATTTGTACAGTTAATCATGGACATTCCCCACAAGATTCACTGTTTTATACATTACCATCTTTTAACCTCTAACTTTCCCTCTGGTGACACACATGATTCTAAGCTTCCCCTTTCCACCACATTCACACACCATTCAACACTGGTAGTTTTTCTCTCAATAACATGTTACCATCACTTCTGTCCATTTCCAAACATTGAAGTTCAATCCAGTTAAACATCCTGCTCATAAAAAGCAACTGTTTCCCATTCTTTAGCCTCATTCTATATCCTGGTAACTTATATTTCATGTCCATGAGTTTACATATTATAATCAGTTCATATCAGTGAGATTATAAAATATTTGTCCTTATGTGCCTGACTTCTTTCACTCAATGTCAGGCCCTCAGGATTTCTTCATCAACCTCCTTTTTTATGTATGTTTGCTTTTTTAGGATTGTTTTCTTCACCCACCATACATTTCATCCTGAATAAACAGTTGATGATTCCCTGTATAATCACATATTTATGCATTCTCCACCACCACAACTGCCTATATAAGAATATCTCCATTTCTTCCACAAAGAAGGAGGAAGAGTCAAATAAGGCAGAGAGAAAAAAGAGAACAGAAAAAGAAAGGAAAAAGACAGCTAAAAAGCAAGAAAAGGAAAGATAGAGTTAAACTAAAGTGCAGTAAGGGTCAGACAATATCACCAATGCCAAAAGTCTAGATCCCTTCCTTATGTCCCCATCTTATAGGCATTTAGCTTTGGTATATTGCCTTTGTTACATTAAAGGAAGCATAACACAGTGTTTCTGTTAACTATTGTCTCTAGTTCACATTGATTGTATTTTTTCCCAATACCACCCCATTTTTAACACCTTGCAAGTCTGAAATTCATTTGTTCTAACTCATGTAAAATATACATTTGTACATTTTATCACAATGGTTGAGCACTGTAGGTTTCACTGAGTTATACAGTCCCAGGATTTATCTTTCTTCTTTCCTTCTGGTCTCCCACATGCTCCTAACCTTCCTCTTGCAACCGTAATTGCAGTCATCTTTGTCCAGTGTACTTACATTGTTGTGCTATCATCAACCAAAATTGTGTTCCAAACCTCTCACTCCTGTTTTTTCCTATCTGTCTGTAGTATTCCCTTAAGTATTTCCTAAAGAGAAGGTACCTTGCTCATAAACTCTGTCATTGTCTGTTTGTCAGAGAATATTTTAAACTCTCCCTCATATTTGAAGGACACTTTGTCAGACATGGGATTCATGGTTGGTGGTTTTTCTCTTTCAGTGTCTTAAATATATCACACCACTTCCTTCTTGCTTCCATGGTTTATACTGAGAAATCCACAGAGTCTTATCAGGCTTCCTTTCTATGTGATGGATTGCATTTTTCTTGCTGCCATCAGGATCTCTCTTTGTCTTTGATGTTTGATAATCTGATTAAGTGTCTTGGCATTGGTCTATTCACATCTATTGTGTTGGGGAATGCTGCACTTCTTGGATCTCTAATTTAATGCCTTTCATAAGAGAGGAAATTTTCATTGATTATTTCCTCTATTATGCTTCTGCCCCTTTCCTTTCTCCTATCCTTCTGTGACACCCATGACATATACATTAATGTGCTTCTTGTTGTCATTCAATTCCTTGAGATGTTGCTCATATTTTTCCATTCTTTTCCCTATCTATTCTTTTGTGAGTAGGCTTTCAGGTGTCTTGTTCTCCAGTTCCTGAGTGTTTACTTATGCCTCTTGAGATCTGCTGCTGTATGTCTCCACTATGTTTATCATCTCTTTTGTAGTGCCTTTCATTTCCATAGATTCTGCCAGTTGTTTTTTCAAACTTTTGATTTCTGCGTTAGGTTAGCCCAGTGTTTTCTTTATATCCTTCATCTCTTTTGCCATAACTTCCCTGAAGTCATTTATTTCATTATTCAATTGATTTACCATATTTCTTTGAAAATCTTTAATTGTTTGTGGCATTAAACTGAAACAATATCTCAACTGTATCTTAATTGAGGTGTCAGTTTTTTCCTTTGACTGGTCCATACCTTCATTTTTCCTAGTGTAATTTGCAGTTTTCTGTTGTCTAAGCATCATTCCTTGGTTACCCCAATCAGATTTTCCCAGATCAGAATGGGTTCAGGTCTCAGAATGGGGTTAAATTCAGCTTCAAGTTTCCCTGAGGGTGTATCTTACATTGGCAGTCTTTCCTGTGGGGCCTCTAGCCACTCTTCTTTTCCTAACATGCCCAGCAAGTGGTGCCTGTCAGCCTGTCAGTCCCGATTTGTGTAAGGAGCTGTGGCCCCTTTAGTTCAGAGCTTAGGTTTTTTGGTTTGGGCCATTTTCCCCCAGGCCCTGTGGTCTAATTCCTGAAGGGATGGCTGTCACTAGATCTGGGTCCCACCTTCTTCATCTTAGAGAAGATACACCCAATAGTGAGTTATTTGCTGCATTTGAATTACTCCTTTGTCTCCTTGACTCTGTTAACTCCACCCCTCTCTGGGTCAGATGGCTGCAAACTGAAAATTTTTGAGGCTGTCTCCACTGAACCACTTACATTGAGAAAGGGAAAAAGGGAAAGAAAGCCTCCATTTCAGAGCTAGTCCATGGAACCCCAGTTTTGTCCATTAGTCAGAGAGAGCACCTGGTCTTCTCAGCTCCCTTTCCTGGGGCACAGGTGTTTTCTGGCTCTTTAAGGTGAGTCATCTCTAAAAGCTTCTGTATTTTTCCTTCTTTTTTAAAAATTATTTTATTTTTCCATCAGCCCCACCTCCTCTCCACTGGGAGCAACCTCAGGGTACTTTGCAGCTTGTTAGGGGTTTGCCTATATTTGTAGCTTGTGTTCAACAGTCCATATTTGTTAATTAAAACCCCAGTTGGGGCTGGGCTGAGCTATGTTCTCTTGCTCTGGGAATGCTGCTTTCTCCTACAGTGAGCTCTTGCAGCTCAGCCTGCTGTGTGTGGGGGGGAGGGGGCTCCTGGTGTTATTCCACAGTTTTTTCTTACAGATATTATGCTGTGATCTCAGCCATTGCACCCAATCCAGGTTGGTGTACAATGTGTGGATGGTCAAGGTTGTCCCAGAGCAGTTGTTCCGGGTTATTTACTAGTTGTTCCTTGTTGTTTATTTACTAGTCATTCCTGCTCCAAGGGACTAACTAAATTATATACCTTTCTATGCTGCCATCTTGCTACTCAACATGGGGGAATTTTGAACATGAAGGACTAAAAGTATAATATTGGGAATCTCCATAATTAGAAGGTGATGTCAGAGCTGGAAAAAGATTGTAGGAGAAGGAATTAAAATGGGAAAATTTTCTGCATCAAGGAAGCACATGCAAGTGAGAATCAATCCACCAGGCTGTAAAATTTACTGGATTTTTCCCCAGCATGTAGAGATAGAATTTTATTGATCCTGTCAATTATTCTATCAATAAAACCCATGAAGGTTTCTATAATGCAAACTTTTGAAAACATTTATGAAAGATTTTACACGACTTTGTTGTCCAATATCTATAAACAAAGGATTCAGAAAAAGCTAAGTCAATTAATACTCTGCTTTCCCTGCAAACCTTCCCAGAAATGAGTCAGGAGATGAGGCCTCTGAGATGGAGGAAGCATGAATATATATGGCTGTGTTGGGAAGAAGCAACTGGCACTGCAGGACTCAATGAACCACAGCCCTGTGAGAAGGTTTGTGTTTTTGGCTGAAGCACTGAGTACCAGGAAGATGAGGATTTGGGACTGTGACACCACCTTGCTCACCTGTCTGGGGCACTGAGGCCCCATCTCCAGGGAAACTCCATTACTAGAGTCAGAGCAGGCAGCCTAGACCCCAGGAGTCCATGCAACTCAACAGAGCATATGAAGGCAATCATGCCTGTTCATTGAGTTTTGACATCAAATAATGGAAGAAAGGAAATAAAAATATCATTACCACAGGAGTTGCAATTTTATTCCTGCAAAATTCCCAGAAATCAACTTAAGACTAATTGCTATCAAAGTTCATCATAATAGCCACATTGTATATTTATTATCAATGGTACTTTTTAAACCAGTTGCAATCAACTTGAAAACACAAATTTTTTAAATAAAATATATGTGTCTGTGAGTGTAAAATTTCCGAACTTCATGGAACTTATAAATATGGTATCAGAACAATCAGACCTGACAGGTAGTGTGCATCTGCTACCAGGCCACTGCAATAAAGTGACTAATGCATTTTTTTTTTTGTTTTCTAGTGCATATAAAATTTATGTTTGCATTACAAGTTAGCTTTTAACTCTTTAGTAGTATGTTTTAAAAAAATTGTACATATCTTAATTAAAAACACAATGCTACTTAAAAATGACAACAATAAACTGAGCTCTCAGCAAGTCATAACATTTTGGCAGGTGTATGGTCTTGCCATGATGTGGATGGCGCTGAATGATCAGGGTGTAGTTGCTGAAGGTTTGTGATGGCAGTGCCAACTTTTTAAAATAAGGTAATAAAGTGTCACATTGGTTGACTCATATTTGCATGAAAGTTTTCTCTGTAGCATGTGATGCTGTTTGATAACATTTTACTCACAGTAGTTCTTCTTTCAAAATTGAAGTATATCCTCTCAAACCCTGTCACTGCCTTATCAACTATCATTATGTAATATTCTAAAACCTTTGTTGTTGTGTCAATAATGTTCAGGGCACCTTCACCAGGAATAGATTCCATCTCAGGAAAACAATTTCCTTTCTGATCCATAAGAAGAAACTCCTCACCCATTAAACTAATTCAGAGCCTCTTCAGACTCCACTTGTAACTCTAATGCTCTTGCTATTTCCAACACATTTGTAGTTACTACTCCTCAATGTCATCCATGGTGGTTGGAATCTACTTCTTCCAACCTCCTGTTAATATTGATATTTGTCTTCTTCCCATGAATCAATAGTGTTTTTAGTGGGACCTAGAATGGAGTGTCCTTTCAAGAAGGTTAAGAAGGTTTTCCACTGGCTGTGCCCAGACCCATCAGAGGAATCACTATCTATGGCAACTATAGCCCTTTCAGATATACTTCTAAAATAATAAGTTCTGAGAGAAAAATGACTCCTTGTTCCATGGCTTGTGAATGGACATGTTATCAGACCTAATTAATCTCATTTTACAGCTCCATCAGTGTTCTTGGGTGGAAAAGTGCACTACTATTTTCGAAGGGATCTTTTATTTCTGAGCAGTAGGTCTAACAGTGGGCTTAAAATATTCATTAACCATTTTGTAAGCATATGCTGTGTCTTCCAGGCTTTCTTGTTCGATTTATAAGGACATGGGCAGTGTATATTTAGCATAATTATTAAGGGTGCTAGGGTTTTGGAATAGTAAATGAGCATTGACTTCAACATAAAGTTACCAATTGCAAATGCCCCTAACAAGAGTTTCAGCCTGTTCTTTCAAGTGGAGGCAGCAGAGAAAGGAGATCTCTATGAATGTCAAAGTGTCCTTAATTTTCACATTTTTTCTCAACCTTTCCTTCTTGCTATCCATATGACTTTTTCATTTCCTTTAAAAAAGTGTGTTTATTCCAAAAAATCCCAGTAATTATTTTGCTGGAGATGAAGTGGAGCAAATAAGTTAATTTATCCAAATCAAAAGAATCTTCCTCAGGCAACATCAAAATGGTATTCTTATAAACCCATTACCAATATGACAGAGGGAGATGTTACCTCTTTAAGAGAAATAGCTGAAGAAAACATTCTGACTTTCCTTATTATCCAGCCAGGTGGTGTTCCTGGTGGAATTTTAGAACCCATAATATACCTGCTTACTCAATAAAGTGTTTCATCTCTCTAGTTCTCCAAAATATTTTAGAGCTAGAAGGGTTTCTTTATAATCTGAGAGTCTCTTAACAGTGTTATAAACCCCAGTTCCTTAAGATGATCTGCACATTTCAGGAATTTAAACAGGGAGTCCAAAACTGATGGAAAAATTTATGGGGAAAGCTCACATATATCCACAGTAATAGGGGTAAAGGATAAGAGAAATGCTGTTGGAAAATGAGTATCATGAAAGAAATGGAGAGAAGGGAAAGTAGCACTAAACAGAAATAGTGTAGGAAAGCACCCTCAGCAACATTGGCACTTACATTAGAAGGGAAACAGGGAAGGAGGGTGTGTGGTAGAAAAGAGTATGAGAGGAAGACGATCTTCTATGCATGGGGCTTAGAAGATGAAATGCCATATTTTGGAAGGACTGAAGATAGAGGATAATTGCAAAGAAAGGAGTAAAACTGGGAGATGAAGGCATTAAAATATAAAATTACCAGAGTCTTGGAGGCACACAGAAGAGAGAATCATCTATCACACTGGACACTTCTTTACAGGGTAGAGATAGAAGTTTATTTGCTCAGAGATGTGATCTGTCCATGTGAAACATGGAGTTTTATGTTACAGAAAATGCCTAACAATGTCTGTAAAATAACTTTACAGCATTTTTCTTTAGTAATCTTCCACAAAGAGATCCAGAATATGTCAAGTCCCTTAACTTTCCCCTCTTCTTGAAACCCTCTGAGAAATGATTCAGGAGACACAGGCTTTGGGGCAGACAGAGGAAGTGTGCATGTTCAGAGCTGTGAGGGGAGGAAACAGCTGCTGCAGCAGGACTCACTGACCAACAGCTCTGGGGAGGAGGTTTGTGTTCAAGGATGAAACACTGTGGGAGGAGAGCTGTAACCTTGCTGACAGTAATAATCTGCCACATCCTCAGGCTGGAAACTGCTGATGGTGAGAGTGAAATCTGTCCCAGACCCACTGCCACTGAATCGTTCGGGGACCCCAGTTTGCCAGGTGGATGCCATGTAGATGAGCAGTTTAGGACGCTGTCCTGGTTTCTTCTGATACCAATTTAAGTAGCTTATTTTGTAGGAGCTGTGAAAAACACTCTGACTCGACTTGCAGTTGATGGTGGCAGTCTCTCCTGGAGACAAAGCCAGGGAGGCTGGAGACTGGGTCATCACGATGTCCCCACTGGCACCTGAAAACAAGAATTGATAAAGAGCACATATTGAATATAGCATATATTACAATATTTACCTTAAAAATTTGATTTCTTATGTATCATATGTTTTAGACCAATTTTAGATGATTCAGTTTGATCTTTCACATATTAAAATCATGTTTCCAATTTTTTAACAATACTGCTCTGCTCAACCTCTCACCTGAGACCCAGAGCACCAGGACGATGAGGAGTTGGGACTGTGGCACCATTTTGCTCATCCCTCTGAGGCACTCAGTCCCCACCAAAAGGGAAGCCCCATTAATAGAGTCTGAGCAGCCAGGCTTGTATCCCAGCAGTCTATGCAAAGCATTAGAGAGTATGAAAGCAAATATGCCTGTGCAGTGAGTTGTGAAGACAAATAAGAGAGAAAGGAGACAAAAAATATCACTAACATACGAAATTGTTTATATGCCAAAGGATGAGAATTTAATTTGACCATAAGTTTCAAAATATTTAGCAAAATTTGAAATCTAAAATATTCTGAAATCAACTCAAGTTTTTCATACCAAATGCAATCACTTTGAAAACATGAATTAATTTTATATTCACTGAAAATTTCCCAACTCTTATAAAAGACAGAAAATTAGAGATTCAAGAAATACAACATATCCCAAATAGAAAAGATCCCAATAAACCTACTCCAAGACACTTACTGGTCAGATTGTCCAATGTCAAAGAGAAAGAGAGGATTCTGAAAGCAGCAAGAGAAAAGTGATCCATCACATACAAGGGAAGGTCGATAAGACTATGTACAGGTTTCTCTGCAGAAACCACAGAGGCAAGAAGACAGTGGCATGATATATTTAAGATACTGAAAGAGAAAAACTGCCAACCAAGAATTCTATATCCTGCAAAACTTTCCTTCAAAAATGAGGGAGAGATTAAAAGATTTTCAGACAAACAGACACTGAGAGAGTTTGTGAATAAGAGACCAGCACTACAAGAAACACTAAAGGGAGTGCTACAGGCTGATAGGAAAAGACAGGAGAGAGAGAGTTGGAGAAGAGTGCAGAAATGATGATTATCAGGAAAGGTAAAAGGAGAGAGAGGAAAAAATAAGATATGACATATAAATTCCAAAAGGCAAAATGGTAGTAGAAAGTTACAGTAATAACACTAAATGTAAATGGATTAAACACCCCAATAAAAAGACACAAACTGGCAGAATGGATTAAAAAACAGGACCCATCTATATGCTGTCTACAAGAAACTCACTTTAGACACAAGGACAAACATAGACTGAAAGTGAAAGGTTGGGAAAAGATGTTTCATGCAAACAACAACCAGAAAAAAGTGGGAGTAGCTATATTAATATCAGACAAGGTAGACTTCAAAACTGAAACAGTTAAAAGAGACAAAGAAGGACACTGTATATTAAAAAAAGGGTCAGTTCATCAAGAAAACATAACAATCATAAATATTTATGCACCAAGCCAGAATGCCCCAAAATTCATGAGGAAAACACTGTGATCACTGAAAGGAGAAATAGATACCTCTACAATAATAGTTGGAGACTTCAATACACCACTCTCATCAATGGATAGAACATCTAGACAGAGGATCACTAAAGAAACAGAGATGTTGAAATTTATGATAAATGAACTAGACTTGACAGACATTTATAGAACACTACATCGAACAACAGCAGGATACACTTTTTTCTCAAGTGCTCATGGAACATTCTCTAGGATAGACCACATATTGGGTGACAAAGCAAGTCTCAACAAATTTAAAAATATTGATATTATACAAAACACTTTCTCATACCACAATGGAATGAAGTTGGAAATAAATAGAAGGCAGAAGGTCATAAAATTCACAAACATATGGAAGCTAAACAACACCCTCTTAGAAAACCAGTGGGTAAAGGAAGAAGTTACAAGAGAAATTAGTAAACACCTTGAGGCAAATGACAATGAAAACACAACTTATCAAAACTTATGGGATGCAGCAAAGGCGGTGCTGAGAGGGAAATTTATTGCCCTAAATGCCTATATTAAAAGAGAAGGGAGAGCAAAAATTGCAGAGTTAACTGCTCACCTGGAGGAATTAGAGAAAGAACACCAAACTAACCCCAAAGCAAGCAGAAGGGAAGAGATAACAAAGATTAGAGCAGAAATAAATGCATTTGACAACAGGAAAATGATAGAGAGAATCAACAAAACCAGAAGTTGGTTCTTTGAGAAAATCAATAAAATCGATGGACCACTGGCTAGGCTAACAAAAAAAAAAAAAGAGAGAGCAGATGCAAATAAATGCAATCAGAAATAGGAAAGGAAATATAACTACTGACCCTGCAGAAATTAAGGAGATAATGAGAAGATACTATGAGCAACTGTATGCTAATAAAATAGACAACTTAGATGAAATGGACAACTTCCTAGAAAAGCATAAACAACCAACATTTACTCAAGAAGAAATAGATGACCTCAACAAACCAATCACAAGTAAAGAGATTGAGTCAGTCATCGAAAAGCTCCCAAAAAGGAAAAGCCCAGGACCAGATGGTTTCACATGTGAATTCTACCAAGCATTCAAGAACGAATTAGTTCCAATCCTGCTCAAACTCTTCAAAAAAATTGAAGAAGAGGGAAAGCTACCTAACTCTTTCTATGAAGCCAACATCACCCTAATAGCAAAACCAGACAAAGATACTACAAAAAAAGAAAATTATAGACCAATTCCTTTAATGAACGTAGATGCAAAAATCCTCAACAAAATACTTGCAAATCGAATCCAGCAGCACATTAAAAGAATTATACACCAGGACCAGGTGGGATTCATTCCAGGTATGCAAGGCTGGTTCAACACAAGAAAATCAATTAATGTAATACACCACATCAATAAATCAAAGCAGAAGAGCCACATGATCATCTCGATGGATGCAGAAAAGGCTTTTGACAAAATTCAACATTCTTTCCTGATGAAAACAGTTCAAAGATAGGAATAGAAGGGAACTTCTTCAATATGATAAAGGCAGTATATGAAAAACCCACAGCTACCATCACACAATGCAGAGAGACTGAAAGCTTTTCATCTAAGATCACGAACAAGACAGGGATGCCCACTATCACCATTGTTATTCAACATTGTGCTGGAAGTTCTAGCTAGAGCAAATAGGCAAGACAAAGAAACAAAAGCATCCCAATTGGGGAGGAAGAAGTAAAACTTTCACTATTTGCAGATGACATGATTCTACATGTAGGAAATCCAGAAAAATCTACAGCAAAGCTACTAGAAATAGTCAATGAATACAGCAAAGTAGCAGGCTACAAGATCAGCACGCAAAAATCTGTAGTGTTCCTATACACAAGTAATGTGCAACAAGAGGAGGAAATCAACAAAAAAATCCCAATTACAATAGCAGTGAAAAGAATCAAGTATTTAGGAATAAACTTAACCAAGGACACAAAAGACTTTTACATAGAAAACTATAAGAAACTGCTAAAAGAAATTGAACAAGACATGAAAAAATGGAAGAACATACCATATTCATGGATTGGAAGACTAAATATAGTTAAGATGGCAATTTTATCTAAACTGATTTACAGATTCAATGCAATACCAATTCAAATCCCAACAACTTACTTGACAGAAATAGAAAAACCAATAACTAAATTTATTTGGAAGGGTAAGGTGTCCCAAATAGCCAAAAATATATTGAGAAAGAGGAATGAAGTGGGAGGTCTCACACTATCTGACTTTGAATCATATTACAAAGCTACAGTGCTGAAAACAGCATGGTACTGGCATAAGGACAGATATACTGATCAATGGAATCAAATTGAGTGTTCAGAAGTAGACCCTCGCATCTATGGACAACTGAACTTTGATAAGGCAGTGAAGCTGAAGCAACAGGGAAAGAGCAGCCTGTTCAATAAATGGTGTTTGGAGAACTGGTTATCCATTTCCAAAAGAATGAAAGAGGATGTCCATCTCACACCTTATACCAAAATTAACTCAAAGTGGATCAAAGACCTAAACATTAGCACCAAGATCATAAAACTCTTAGAAGAAAATGTAGCGCAATATCTTAAAGATCTTGTGATAGGAGGTGGTTTCGTAGACCTCACACCCAAGGCACGAGCAACCAAAGAACAAATAGATAAATGGGATCTCCTCAAAAGTAAACACTTTTGTACATCAAAGGACTTTGTCAGAAAAGTAAAAAGGCAACCTACACAATGGCAGATGATATTTGGAAACCACATATCAGATAAGGGTTTAATATCCCGAATATATAAAGGAATCCTGCATCGCAATAACAGAAAGACAAACAACCAATTAAAAAATGGGCAAAAGACATGAACAGACATTTTTCTGAAGAAGAAATACAAATGGCTCAAAAGCATATGAAAAAATGCTCAACTTCACTGGCTATTAAGGAAATGCAAATCAAAACCACAATGCGATATCATCTCACACCTACCAGAATGGCCATTATCTGAAAAAACAGAAAATGACAAGTGCTGGAGAGGATGTGGAAAACAGGCACACTTATTCATTGTTGCTGGGAACGTAGAATGGTGCAACCACTCTGGAAGACAGTATGGAGGTTCCTCAGGAACCTAAATATAGATTTTCCATATGACCCAGCTATTCCATTGCTAGATATATGCTGAGAGGAACTGAAATTTAAGACACAAATAGACATTTGTAAACCGATGTTTATTGCAGCATTATTCACAATTACCAAGAGAGGGAAACAACCCAAATGTCCATCAAAGGACGAGTGGATAAACAAACTGTGGTATATACACATGATGGAATATTATGCAGCTGTAAGACAGAACAAAGACATGGATCATGTAATAATGTGGATGAACCTTGAGGACATTATGTTGAGTGAAGTTAGTCAGAAACAAAAGGACAGATTCTGTACAGTCTCACTAATATGAACAGACATTAATGAACAATCTTTGGGAGTTAAAAGCTGACAACACAGGTGAACAGGAGATAGAAACAGGGCAGAGACCAGCCATTTGATGCTGAAGGACTACAGAATGTTTAGGATTGATTGCATAGATCCAGAAATAGATAGCATAATACTGTGTGATGGTACCACGGTATTGTTAGTACACTGAACAAAGATGTCTGTGAGTAAAGCTGAAAGAGGTGGGATAGGAGAATGTATGACACCAGAGGTAAAGATAGATGATAAAGACTGGGACTGTATAATGTGGCAAAAACTGGAGTGGCCAATGACTGTTACTACATATACAAATATAAAAAAGTTTTTGCATGTGGGAAAGCAAGTGAATGTCAACCATGTAGAAATTTGAAAAGGGGATGGTATACAGGTAAAAACATAATCAAAACAAACTGGAGTCTATGGTCAACAGTAACATTGTAATATACCTCCATTAAATGTAACAAAGGCAATACACCAATGCTAAATGTATATGAGAGGGGGATATAGGGGAGGAATATGGGATTCTTGGTGTAGTGTTATTTGCTGTCCTTACTAATATATTGTATTGTATGATGATATTTTTCTTTTTATCATTTTTTTCTTATTGCTAGAAAAAAAATTTTTCTTGTAGTAATCAGTATGTTCAAGTGCTGATTGCAGTGATAAATGTACAACTTTATGATGATACCATGAACAACTTATTGTACACTGTGGATAAATGTATGGTATGTGAATATAACTCTATAAAATTGTAGGAAAATATATATATAGGAGTAAAAGTGTTGGAGAAAACATGGTGAGAAGGATGATGCCTCACCAATATGGACTAACTACAATGTGTAAACTCAGAATTGAATCTTAGAACATAGCCTAATGTGGACACAATAATAGTAATAGTCCCTAGATTGTAAGCTCTTACAGCAGTTAACACTATCCCTGAATTGTAATGCCTATCTCTAAACTTTGAGATGCTGATCCCCTAGTGTATAACCTGATTGGTCTCTGGAACCATTCATATCTCTGAGACACCTGAAACTCAGAGCTAGAGCTCGGCAGATATGAATGTCAGTATTAGTGCTTACAGGCAATGTCAAAAAAAAAAAAAAAAAAAAAAAGCTGAAAAAGAGCCCAGACTTCAGTTAGTGATATGAATGAAGCAGGTCTGGTTAAGATCAGGGCAAGCCAGGCCAAAGGGTAAAGGTTCAAACTGATTGTGTTTTAAAACTTCAACTTCCATATGAGACCAAGGGAATAGATATCTATTTGGTACAGGATCTAAATTTTCTAAACGGTACAACTCTACAGTCGATTTGTTCAAACACTACAATTGCATGGAACTTTGCATAGGAAGTGAGATATGGAAGGTTAGTATAGGCTGGAGTGAATTAGTGACACATCCCAGAGTAATTTGGGCAGATAATAAAAAATTTATTTACAGCCTCCCCCTCCCCAGCCCCGAGGATCTGGGGGAAGGTGCGGATGTGTTGGACATCCTCACCTGGACTGGTGTTGATCTTGTCACAAACATTGGGACTGGCAGTTTGATGTGCTGAGCCCTTGAGCATGGGACTTGCCCTTATGAAGCTTGTTACTGCAAAGGAGAGTCTAAACTTGCATATAATTGTGCCTAAGAGACTCCCCCTGAATACCTCTTTGTTGCTCAGATGTGGCCCTCTCTCTCGCTAACTGAGCCATCTCAACAGGTGAACTCGCTGCCCTCCCCCCTACATGGGACCCAACTCCCAGGGGTGTAAATCTCCCTGGCAATGCAGAGTATGACTCCCATGGATGAATGTGGACCTGGCATCGTGGGACTGAGAGTATCTTCTTGACCAAAAGGGGGATGCAAAATGAGACGAAATAGTTTCAGTGGCTGAGAGATTTCAAATGGAGTCGAGAGGTCACTCTGGTGGACATTCTTATGCAGTATATAGATAACACCTCTTAGGCTTTAATGTGTTGGAATAGCTAGAAGTAAATACCCGAAACCCAAACTCCAACCCAGCAGTCTGGACTCCTGAAGAGAATTATATAATAATGTAGATTATGGGGGGTGACAGTGTGAATGTGAAGACCTTGTGGATCAAACCACCTTTATCTAGTGTATGGATGAGTGGAGGAATCGGGATAAAAACTAAAGGACAAATGGGGTGGGAAGGGGGAATGATTTGGGTGTTCTTTTTTCACTTTTATTTTTTAATCTTGTTCTGGTTCTTTCTGATGTAAGGAAAATGTTCAGAGATAGATTGTGGTGATGAACGCATAACTATGTTATCATACTGTGGACAGTGGATTGTACACCATGGATGATTGTATGGTGTGTGAATGTATTTCAATAAAACTTAATTTAATAAAGAATATATTTAGCAAAATTTGAGATGTAAAATATTCTGGAATCAACTCAAGTTTTTCAAACCAAATGCAATCACCTTGAAAACATGAATTAATTTTGTAATTGAATATATGTGTTAGGGAATGTGTAATTTCAAGATGTGATATCATGAATATTCATGGGATGAATATTCAGTAGGTATATGCAGTAAAACTTTAGAATATATATTAATGGATAGAATGAGGATGTATTGCACAGATTTATAACTCTGTCTCAGATTCTTTGGTAAATTTTAAATTTATACATGAAGCTTCTATTGGACCTCTAAAGGCACCTGAATATCTCCAAGTTCAGATTTAGGGTATCTCCCTGTAAGAAAACAGTATATGAAAATGAGTCACCAGATACTTAGCAGTCACGGTAGACAGCATTTCAATCAGCTAGATTTTCAAATCACAATTTAAGTCAACCAAACCACTTTGTCAATCGCAGATATGTCAGGTGTCACAGCTCCACCTGGGGGCTAATCAGTGAAATAACTTCATTTCCCAAATTCTGAAGGAAGAGTTCTTCATTCATTTTGTACAAAAACAAAATGAAATGTAACAAAACAAAATTAGAGATATCATGAACTCTTCTGGGCACAGGGTGTTAAGTTACAAAGAAATCAAACAGAACCCCTGACCTCATAAAGCTTTCCTTTTGTTGGGAGGGACAGAGAATACACATACAAATCAACTCTGCCACCTTTCTGAACCTGAATCCTCTGGGATTTCTAACCTGTGACAATGTTGGGACTCAGGGTAAGTGGGGCAATGCATGTTCAGTAATTTCATGAATTACCCCTCACCATGAAAGGGCTCAGAGAAACAGAGAAAAGAATGAGTCAGGACAGTTTAACACTTTTATTGGCAACAAAATTCTTCCTCTCTCAGGATTTCAAATTTAGCAACAGGGAAACATCTCTAAAACACCGAAGAGCTTCTCTTGAGGTTCACCTTCCCAAGCATGTTTTTTTCCATGTCTAATAAATAAGTCCATTTCTCTATACTTCATCTTCCTATGAGAGCACCACTTTAGGTGAGGATCCCTTTATCAGGAATTCAGGAATGAGTTTCAGCAGAGACCCACTGCCCCCTGAAAGTATTCCTACCCAGTCAAATGCCTGCAGGGTTCCTGGTCCACCACATACCTGGGTTTACTGGGTGACAATGTACTCTTATGAATTTGCCTCCATTTCCCTCTGTTTTGCCTTGTCTTCCAGGATATCTTCACATTTATATACACTCTTATATCTTCTAATGTAAACTCTGACACTATTCCTTAACATTGATAGTTTACTGCTTCAGTACAGTAGAATCACTTTCCAAACATTACAAATATTAAAATGTTTCAGATACTAATGAATGACAATTTGATAAAACAGCATATAAAATGCAGAGTGAATGGTGCAGGGGCCCTGCTTAAATTGTGGAGCCAGGAATGTCCGTTTTAACAAGGAAACAGCAGAGCTGATGCCTGGATGCTTGAGGGAGTCGGCCATGCAAAGTTCAGGGAGGAGTAGAGAACCTCTTCAGATGCAGAAGACCTGGGAGAGGACATGATTGACATGTTCAGGGAGGAACAGAACAGTGTGTGGAGAAGATTAAATGCAAGAACACATGGGTCAAGGGTGGTAATCAATTCATGCATTTGCCAAATATTTTATATGGCATATGAACAGTACAAGGAAAGAGAAATGTGGAAGCCATAAGCAATTCTATGCCAACTGGAAAGTTACACTTCCATCTTCTGCTTCTTTCAAATCATGTAATTATTTTAAAAACAAAATTGCCCAAATATTACTCAATGTCAAAGATACAATTGGGGCCCCGTGTTATCTGGTAAATAATGCAGTAGGATAATATGCTGTGTCCTAAGCTGGCCTTGAAGATTTCTCACCCCTGATTATACATGCCTCTCCCAGCTCTTCAATGTGACAGTAATTTTGGTTCTGCTGGGAAGGGGTTGTTCAGATGTCAGGAATTAAGTCACCTAGTAAGATTATCAGAGATGTGTTGAACTAATCACAAAAGCCTTTTATCTGAGTGTAGAGGTTGGAAAGAGTGATGCCAGAAAGATTCAAAACATGAGAAGTTTCAACAAGAGGAAGATTTTCTGATGCTGAATTTGGAATGCAGAGGGCAATGGCAAGGAATGGGTGCAGCCTCTGGGAACTGTCAGCTGACAAGGAAACAGGGACCTCAAACATAAAATTCCAATGAGCTGATTCTGCCACAACTATGTGGGATTGGAAGATGACATCAAATTCTGGAAAGAAAGCCCCAATGACACCTTCATTTTTGCCTTGAAATCCCCCAAGGAGACAACCCACCACCTATGCCAGGACTTCTGGTCTACAGAAGTGAGCTAATATCCTGCTATCTGGTAATTTGTTATGAAGCAATAGAAAACAATTACAGATGAAAATGAACCACAGTTAAAAAAGTGGGTCCTAAATATATAAGTATATATATGTATATGTATATATGTTTTTTTACAGAGTGGGGCACCTATTGATCTCTACTGGCCACATTCATGCACTATAGTTTCTATTTGTTCATCTCCATTAGAACTCTTGGGTAACCAATGAGCAGTAATATTTTGAAAGGAATTGTTTTAAGTAGCAGGTCTCAACATTGGGTTTGAAATATTCAATAAGCCATGTGGTAAAGAGCTGGACTATCTTTCATACTTTCTTGTTCCTTTATTGAGCACAGGCAGAGATTTATCATCATTCTTAAGGGCCCTAGGGTTTTGGAATGGTAAATGAGTATTGCATTCCACTTAAGCCACCAGCTGCATCAGCCCCTAACCAGACAGGCAGCCTGTCCTTAATAGTGTAAAGAGCAGAGAAAGGAGGAGGGGACGATGAGAGAGAATGTGCCTTTAGTATTTGTGCCGGTTTGAATGTACTGTGTCCCCCAAATGCCATTATCTTTGTGGTCTTGTGGGACAGACGTTTTGGTGCTGGTTAGATTTGCTTGGAATGTGCCCCACCCAGCTGTGGGTGGTGACTTTGGTGGGATACTCCCATGGAGGTGTGACCCCACCCATTCAGGGTGGGCCTTGATCAGTGGAGCCATATAAAACATGCTGACTCAAAGAGACTGAACAGAGTGCAGCTGTGAGTGACGTTTTGAAGAAGAGCAAGCTTGCTAGAGAGGAATGTCCTGGGAGAAAGCCATTTTGAAACCAGAACTTTGGAGCAGATGCCAGCCACATGCCTTCCCAGCTAACAGAGGTTTTCCAGACGCCATTGGCCATCCTCCGGTGAAGGTACCCGATTGCTGATGTGTTACCTTGGACACTTTATGGCCTTAAGACTGTAACTGTATAGCCAAATAAACCCCCTTTTTATAAAAGCCAGTCCATCTCTGGTGTTTTGCATTCTGCAGCATTAGCAAACTAGAACAGTATTCATACTTGCATTCTATTTTACTCCATGTTCCCTTCTGGCTATCAAAGTGGATTATTCTTCTCAATTTAAAATGATGTTCTTTCCATAAATAACAAGAATTTATTTACTTGAGATGAGGCCTAAGGAACCCCAGAAAATACATTAATTCTTTCCAAATCAAAGAACCATCCTGAGGCAGCTTCAACACTGTATTCTCATAAGCACATTCCACATAAGATGGAGAGAGATATCGGTCCTTTAAGAGAAAGTCCTGCAGACAATGTTCTGACTTTCCATATTATCCAACCACATGGTTTTCTTGATCGGATTTTAGAACCCATAATAAGCATGCTTCTCAATACTATATACTTATATATCTATACATATATATACACCTTTCCAAATTGCTCATATCATGAGGTGTAATTCTACAAATAGAATAGCATGTTTGGGATATACAACAACAATCATCTTTAAAAAAGATTTTTCCTTTCATGTAATATTTTATTTTACATTGGCAACTTGAAAATATATTCTTAGAATATTTTCTTGGCTCACTTTCTTTGATTCAAGTCCTACCACACTGGACACTCCATTTCACCCTCCTTTTCTAGTCCCTACTCATCTCTCTGACTTTTACATTTTGGGGTTCCTATAAGAGTCCAGTCCACTTTCTTCTGTTCATCTCTATTTCCATTCATTGTCCGTATTCCACACTCTAGCACAGACTGTTTCCCTGAACTTCAGACTCATAGATACACCCTAAGGGGCACTGCCATTTGGAGATTTAGGAGGCATCTCAAAAGTCTAACATGTCCAAAGCAAACCATGATTCCTGTTTTCCTTCCAAAAATTTGCTTTCCCTCAGCCTTCCCTATATCAGTAAAATAAATTCCAAATTTTCTAGTTATTCAAGCCCAAAATAATGTGGAAGTACTTGATTTTAATTTTCTCTCAACTCTCACATCCACTATTTCAACAAGTTACATTTCTTCTGCTTTTAAAATGTGACCAAATCTAATCACATTTCACAAGAATCACCACTGGAAATTTTGACTAGATTATCAAGAAAGTAGATACATTCTGAACTCTATATGACAATAAAAGCATGATAAAATGGGCAAGAAAAATATACTAGATAACAAGTGCCCCAAAATGAAAATCCACTTTTATTCATCCTATTCCTCATTTTGGGGATGATGGATGATTTTTAGAATAAGGAATATTTTTACTATATAGATGTTTACCAGATGTGATGAGGGTAGATTGGGCATGGGGAGTGCACTGCTGAATACCAGAATGGTTTGAATGTGGTCTCTTGGTTGCTTGCAGAAAACTTAGAAATGAGGTTCCTTGTAGAACACAAGCCCTAATAGGTATTGGTGAGGAAGAATGCCCGAAAGTGGACTCAATATGGTCATAAATCCCTTGGAAAATTACCATCAATTGCTGTGAGAAATGCCCTGCGAAGGCTCCCACCCCTGTCCCATGGTATTGAGGTTTACTGGTTTTATGAGCATTGCTATTGCCAAAGAGTCCTGTCTCCAAATTTCATGGTGTGTTAGATTTCTTCTTGTAAGTGAAAAAGGTCAACTCCAGGAGTAATTTAGTAAAAACTTGTTGGGAAAAATAATTGTATTGCATAGTTCACAGTGACACAGGGAAGGCTGGAGAATTGGGCTTATGCTTATGTATCTGATAAATCCTGGTGCTGAACTAGACCAGTGAGGCTCCTGGGTCCTGCCATGAGCTGACTCTGTAGCATGATCCACTGACATTGCTCCTTGGGGAGTCCTGATAATGCTCTGGGACCTTGGTCATGCTGCTACTGCTGCACTCAGAAGCTCTTCCCAAGTTGGGTGTGGTGAACCCCCAGCTCCACCATGTTGTCTAACTGGGGACAAGGTAAAGCCATATGTCATGGAACAACTTTCTGGAGTGTCAATTTTACAAGAAAGTTTCATGTAAAACTTTTATGTTAAAACCCAAGTATGTAAGAATAGATGGCTAAATTTGTTATTTCTATGACTAAACAACATGATTTAAATGACAAAGTTTGAACAACACAAGCAGAAACAGTGGATGAGAAGAAGATGCATTTTTCTACAACTTACTGTAAAGAGTCAAACCAATTTCTTATCACTTATTAATAAATTAACTTATAATATTTTTATAGCAAATATATGTAGAGATTTTTCAACCTATGTGCTGTCCTAGCCTTCTGACTCTAGAAGTGGTGTGAGAAGGTGAAAAGAACACAAAATTTGGAGTCAAGTCACCTGGTTTAAGCCTCAGCTCTGTCCTCAACTAAGTAAATTTACCTGGGTTAAGGCATTTCAGTCTATGTCTTTGATTCCTCACATCAAAGCGTGTGATAGACAATTTCAAAGGACCTTTTACTTTTTACTCTTGTAACTGGGATGAAGACTGTAACTGAGTGGTCTTCCTTGGAACTGGAGAGCATTAGTGTGATTACCAGAGGGCATGGGACCCTGTGGCTACAGAGAAAGTTCACCTCTGATTTCACACTGATGTTATTCTTATACTCACACTGTCCTACTCATTGCCAACAGGAGGTTGCAACTGCAAATAAATTGGATGAGAGGTCTCAGCCATGAAAAGATTTTCTTTTCTAAGAATAATTTAAATTTCACATTTTAAACTATTAAGACAACAGTATTAAAGGAAATAAGGAAAACACAGTCATCTCTAATTACTCTCATGCAAGTTTTCTTTTATGCATCTACATTAATGGATAGCCTAGATTATGCCACAGCCCCACATTTAATTGCCCAACACCAGCAAATGCTTGTCTTCCTCATCCTACATGCCCAGAAAAGCCAGAAAAGGACTTTGCTCCACACAGTTACTCAAGGACCTAAACAGAGTCTCCACTATGTTGTGTTTGCTGTTATCGGAGCACATGGCCTCTTCATTTTCTGCTGTAGTTAAGAGAGACTGGAAAATTACAGATGGTCTTCTCCCTTTCTCAGATTACATTTGAAGCATGTGACTTGTACATATATTTCATTTGTTAGAAGTCACATTTGTAAGGAGGTTGGGAAATGTAGATGAACAACTAGAGTTTATAGAAAGTAGTAATGTCCATGCCATAATATTTTACTGTATAAATGTATGCAAATAAATTGTAAAGGTACACATATAAATTACATTTATTTTTATATCTATATTTTTCCTAATATATGTGAAGAATTTTCATATATCTACAAGGTCTTCATGTTTATCAGTTTAATGGCTGTATGCTAGCTATCATATTTACTTACCAGAGTTTACAATTTTATATTAACAATGACATTTAAAAGATAATTTATTTTTAAATTTTGCTATTAAAACACATTGAATCAATGAAGTAATATATCCTTACTGACTCATTTTACTTTGATTAATTATTAGTGCTATGAGGCTTTTTACTTTGGATAGTGGAAAATAAGTTAAAATCCATACTTATATTCATAAATTGTCTGATATTAATTTTATTTTCTTTGGCATGAAGTTTAGATAAGAAACTGCTCACTCACTTTTGACTGGAAAAATCTAAAATCTGTAATCTCTAAATTACATTTACTTACTTTCCCAAAATCCCAAATGTCCTGTTGGTTTCCAACTGTTGTTAGATTAGAGATGGAATATGTAGAATCAAGCAGCTATTGGGCTTAGGATGGATGTGTCACTTGGCTCTTCTACTGAGGCTGACAAAAACAGTATCAGGTATTTCTTCACTAATGTCCTTTTTTTTTCTTAACAAAGCTTTAAATAAAATTGTAGCATTTAAATAGGAAAAAAATAGTTACTGAAAAAATCATCTTTTTCCTTTTCCCAGAGAAAAATAGAACACAGACTTTAGTGATACTCTGCAAAAATGAACAGGGCCTGTGTGGAGTCCTCACCATCCAAGGTGAACTGTTACAGTAAGTGAGCCAAAGACCACCTTGATTGCTTTAACTGTAATGAACCATGGAAGTATAGGAAATCTAAGGTCCACTATTCTTCAAAACCAAAATAAAGTTTGAAACTTAAATTCAAATTTGATCCTCTGTTGCATCAAGTGATCAGAATAAAATAACATCTATGATTCTAAATTTCTCCAAGCATTTCCTGATTTCACCTTACTTTCTACAGTGACCATCTGTCATTCCTGCTTGCTCCAAATCCCTCTCATCACTCATCTGACAGGATTCTGCTGGGAGTTATCAACTACAGTGCCAGGGGGACAGGCCCCTATGAGTGAGGTCTGGCTGACCATGCAACTCCCATCACCTTTTCTGCAAGGACTGGTCCAGTGGGAGGGCATGTGATCCAGTTAAGACCAGAAGGCTTTTATAAGATTTGATGTGGGGACCCTGGAAGAGGATGTATTTCCTTTTTGGATCTCAGATCTTAGGGATCCAGCTTATGTCTGATGCTGCTCATTTCTTTTGTACCATGTGGAGAGGACCAGGCTGAAAATGCAGTCAGGAAACAAAGCAAAAAACATTCAAGAGATGGAGGTAAAGAGCCCTGCCCCAAATAATCTGAGGCTCTGTATCAAGCTCTACCTACTGGATAATAGTAGTGTTTTCAAATCATTTAAGGGATTCAGTGTGAATGAAACATTTCTTCTCCAAGGAATCAAACCCAATTTACTTTAAACTAGATAGGAAGGCTGGATAAAAGAAAAGAAAGTTTTAGCCTAAAATTTTCCAATAGCCTTTTTCTCACCAGGGTCCATGTTCATGATTGTTCAGTCACACTAGTGGCCATCATAATATTCACAGAGGATGTACATATTGTGTTATTTGAATGTAGAATGAAGTTTTACAAGAGCAAACTTTCTATTCTTTGTGCTTTAGAACAATTCCCAAAACCTGTTTATTATATGCCTATACTGTTTACCCAAATTTTTCTTCTAAATGTAACTTACAGGTAGACAATCTTTATTTTCTTCATACATATTCAAAAGCAGAACTCATCCATTTTCTCCCATATTCCATGGAGGGAAAAATTGAACCAACCAGATGGAGCAAATTGTATGTTTCCTATTTTGGCTTTTCTTTACTAATGTCCACGGAAAATCCATTGTTGTCTACAACTTCCTTCCAACATAATAGTATCAGTATCATTTTCTTCTTCTGAATCTTAATCTGATATCCAACATTGACCTTTTACATTTGAAAAATGCGTATCTCAAAGCTTTGCAGTTTTGTTCCTACAGACACTGCCGAGGGAATTTTCCTTGCTGAAGCCCACAGTCTGAGTGCAGCAGACAGGTGCCCAGGTCCTCCTTCAACTCATGCATGCACTGCCCTCTGGCTTGTCCTCAAAATACTGGGGCCTCATGAGCACCTTTACTGCTCTGGCCTCCACCCACTTCAGAGTGGGATGGCTACAGCCCACTGGACTCACTAATATCCTTTTGAATGATTAGAGAAATTGGATTTTCCCAGTTAAAAACTTCCCATTTCATTGTATGCATACAATCAAAGGCTCTAAGGGGCATGAAAAATTATTAAATGGATTCTATGGTCTGAATCCCCCCACAAAGATATGCCAAATACCTAATTGCCATTACCTCAGAATTTGTCCTTATTTTTAAATAGGGTCTTCAAAATGTGATTTGTCAAGATGAAGCCAAATTGGATCAGGATGTGCCCTAATCCAGTATTATTGGTGTCCTTATTAGAACAGAAAATTGGACCCAGACACAGACCAATGCTGGGTGTAAGACTAAGTGCAGATGCAGGAGGCAGAGACAATGTCTGCACCAACAATCCAGGGAGAAATAAAGGAGTTTGGCAAACACCAGAAGCTTCCTAGAAGAGGCAAGGAAGTATTCTCCCTTAAACAGGGAATGTGATCCTGCTGACATCTTGACTTTTAACTTGCAGAATTGTGAAACAACAAATTTCTTTTACCTTAAGACATCTGGTTTGTGGCTCTGCAATAGCAGCCCTAAGAAATTAAGGCAGTGGAAGTCTAGGTACCCCTCTTTTTCTCTATTATTTCTGTTACTTCTCATTCATATTGAGTTATTTCTTTATTGCCAAGAATCCCAGACTTCCTGTTAGTTGTGGGGTTTCCTGAGGATTTAGGATTGATGTGCCCTCCTTCAGAGAAGCTTTCAAATGGGGGCCTCTTCCACTTTGCTAATGCTGCCATTTTGCAAAATACCAGAATTGGATTGGCTTTCATAAAAGGGGTTTATTTGGTTACACAGCTACAGTCTTAATATTTAGGAATAAACTTCACCAAGACCACAAAAGACCTAAACCCAGAACACTACAAGAAATTGTTAATAGAAGTCACAGAGCACCCAAATAAATTGAAGGACATATCATGTTCATCTATTGGAAGACTAAATATAATTAAGATGTCAATTCAACCTAAATTGATTTATAGATTCAAAGAAATAGAAATTCAAATCCCAACAAGTTACTTTTCAAAAATAGAAAAACCGGTAACCAAATTTGGAAGGGCATGGTGCTCTGAATAACTACAAATATCTTGAAAAAGATGAATGAAGTGGGATGTCTTGCAATACCTGACATTAAAGTATATTAAAAAGCAACAGTGTTGAAAACAGCATGGTACTGGCCTAAAGATAGATATACTGACAAATCAAATTCAACTGAGTGATAATATTAACTTCCCCACTTGAAGAATTACTGATATTCTCAAAAGCATTGTGGAGTTCTGGTTTAGAAGACTGAGCTCTTGATATTGGAGCTTGCCCTTATGAAGTCTGTTACTTCAAAGGAGAGGCTAAGCCTCTTTATAAGTGTGCCTAAGAGTCTCCCCCAGAGAACTTTTGTTCCTCAGATGTGGTCTCTCTCTCTAGGCCAACTCAGCAGGTGAACTCACTGCACTTCCCCCTCGTGGGGCATGACTCCCTGGGGTGTAAACCTTTCTGGCAATGTGAGACATGACTCCTGCTGATGAGCCTGGATGGGGCATCATGGGATTGAGAAAGACTTCTTGACCAAATTCCTACTTGAATAACAGGGGGGAAAGAAAGGTAAAAAAAATAAGGTTACAGTGACTAAGAGATTTCAAATAGTGCCAAGATGGTATCCTGCAAGTAACTCTTAGGCAAGTTCCAGCCAGGTATACCAAATAGCCACAGTATGCCAAGCCCCAACCAGCAATAGTCCCAAAATAGGTAGATTCCTGTCTGAAACCCTATACAGGTTTCACTCACTAAGTTTACTTTTTAGCAACTTAAATCCCCCAGGGGTTTCTATGCCAGATAATACAAAATCACAGATGCAACAGGCTCAAAGAACATCAATCTGATGCATCACCATTCCCCATATTGTTGACACCCCTTTTCCATATGAATAAATTAGGGTGTTCACTGACATCACTAGACATCACTAGACATCCCTGAAGATGGAGAATATGATTAAACAAGAGAGAAAAAAGAAGGGGTAGCAACAGACAAGATAGGATTTAACAATTTGGAATACTGAAACTGTGTTTGTGTGTGTGTGTATGTGGTTGTGTGTGTGTGTGGTTTTGTGTGTGTGTGTATGCTAGGGTATTAGAAGAGCTAGAAGGAGAAAAGGGAAATGTTAGAACTGTAACCCATAATATTTTTTGAAATTGGCTCTATAGCTTCTCACTAAATTGTACTTTGAAAATTACCACAATTTGGAATATACACTATATTTCACAGAAAAAAGTAACTGAAATTGTGGAACTGTAACTCATAACATTCTTTGAAATTTGCTATCTAAATATAAACTGATGTCCAACAACATACATGTGGAAAAAAAGAAAAATATTTGATCCTTTCTAGATCAGGTGAGTCTAGCAGCTGACTGGACACACAAGGGCAAGCCAAGGCAAGATCATTCAAGCCTGCTGATATCAAAAGAACTAACCAATAAGCAAGAGAGTAATACAAATCCTAAAGATTTTAAGACACTGGGAATTGGGGTGGTTTATAACATGGCAATCACTGAGTAATATGCTATCTTCTTTTAAATAGCTAACCACTCTTACTCCAGGAAACTGTATTCCCTCACATTTCTTTATTTTACTTCATAGGAAAAGACAGAGGAAACATTTTATATATAGACAAGTTTAATTTCTCTCTCAAAACTAGAATAAAAGGAGTGATATTTGTGTCTGACACATAGTATGGAGTATAAATATATTTTAAAGGCTTGTATTCTTTAACATCCACTTTTAAAGTAATGGTTATTAGGAATGTTTGGTTTACACTATTCTAACATTCTCAGACACTTCCTGAAACTAAACTTCATTAACTAGTATGTTTCAGAAAGACATGTATAAGTTATACTAGGTCACTTGAAGTTTTCCTGTTTATACACTGAAAGAAACATGTTTATTAAGTATTTTCCAAAATATTCCAGCTATATCTGACTTAAAAACTATGATTTGGACCAGTCACAGATCATAGGAAAAGCTGTCATATATTTCTAGAGTGACAGATTTTAAAAAGCTGCAGAATTGTCTTTGAAGGAATGAGTATAACTGAATGAGATGGAGGAAAGAAAAGGGCAGTTAGAAAGTGGGTTGAGTATAACTGCAGCTGTAATAATGACAAGGAAGATTTGAAAGAAAGGCAGAGTCTGTGGAAGGAAAATGTAAGACAGGAAAACCAACTACTAAGCAGAACGTTTTGAAAATGAAGAGATGGGAGGAAGGGAACCAACTGCTGCACCAGGGCTCACTGTCCTTCAGCTGGGAGAGGAGGTTTCTTTTTGAGGCTGAAGTGCTGGGAAAGGATGGCTGTAATGTAGCCAGTGGTAACAATCTGCCACATCACAGTGTGGAGCCTGCTGATGGTGAGAGTTAATTGTGTCCTGGATATTCTACCACCGAATCGGTTGGGAACCCTGGATGCCAGAATGGATGCAACATAGATGAGAAGTTTAAGAGTCTGTTCTTGGTTCTGCTAGTAGCATCTACATTCCTGATTACACCCTGGCTTGTTTGCACCTCATGGTCATGGTCTGTCCTGGAGACCCATCCATGGAGACTGGGAACTGGAGACTGGAGACTTGAGACTGGCTCATTGCTCATCACAATGCCTCCACTGGCACCTGAAGTCAGAGAACAAAGATAATAAAATGAATCATAAATATATAAAATACATATTTAAAGCAGGATTTCTGATGAATCATATAGAATCAGATCTGTTTGAGATGGAATACTCTGTACATGCTGCATGTTAAAACAATTCTCTTAGTTTATAAGGAACTGCTCACCTGGGATCCAGTGCACCAGGAAGATTAGGAGTTGTGACTCTGACACAATCTTGCTCATCTATCTGATTCACTCATTCAGGCCCCATTTGCAGGGAAAACACATTTATAGTGTCTGAGTAGCCAGCCTAGTCCATAAGGAGCCTATGCAAAGCATGAGAAAGTTGAAAGGGAAACATACTTGTGCAGTGAGATGTAAAGACAATAACAATAGAAAGGATATAAGAATATCATTACCAAGGAAATGTGTTTGTATTATTACAAAAGACACAGAAATCAACTTAATACTATAATTTTCACAAAGATCTTCAAAATTTACTAAATTTAAAATATTTTATTATCTGTTTTCACCCAAACTACTTGCAATAACTTAAAACATAAGATAAAAACATAAGACAAGTGTGATGGTAGCACAAAATTTTAACTACACTGAATGAAGGTGTTTATGAGAAAAGCTGAAAGAGGTGGGCTAGGGACATGAATGACACCTGAGGTAAAGATAGAAGATAAAGACTGGGACTGTTAGCAGAAACTGGAGTGGTCAATGACTGTGACTAAATGTACAAATATAAAACTTCTTACCTGTTGGAGAACAAATGAATGTCAACCGTGCAGGGTGTTGAAATGGGAATGTTATTGGGGAAAAATATAATCAAAGCAAACTGGAGTCTATGGTCAACAGGAACATTGTACTATGCTTCCATTAAAGGTAATGAAGGCAATATACCAAAGCTAAATGCATATGAGTGGTGGATATAAGGGAGGGATATGGGATCCTTGGCAGTGGTGTTGTTGTTTGACCCTACTCTTATAGTGTATGATATTTTATTTTTCTTTTTATTATCTTTTTTTTTATTTTTCATTAAAAATAATCTTTTATTCACAATAATAAATATGTTCATGTGCTGACTGTAGTGATAAATGCACAGCTCTATGATGATACCAAGAAGAACTGATTGCACAATGTGGATAATTATATGGTATGTGAATATAGATTGGTAAATTTGTAAGGAAAAATATAAACAGGGATACAAGTGCTGGAAAAAAACATGGAGAGAGGGATGTGCATATTTACTGTTGGTTAGGAGGCAGATGGTATAGCTTTTTTGGGGGACACTGGGGTGTTTCCACAAGAATCTAAGTATCTGGGTGCCATAAAGCCCTGAAACCTCATTAGGTGGCATTTACTTGGAAGATCTGAGAGCAGGGACATGAACAGACATTTGTATACTGGTGTTTGTGGAGAGAGTATGTATGATTTGCAATGGGCAAAGGTGATCTAACAATACGACTGAGGAACAGAATGGTGAGCTGCTGTGTGTTCATACAATGGAATATTGAGCAACTACAAGAAGGAGTGAAGCTGTGAGACATGTAATGAGGTGAATGGATCCTGTAGAAAGCATTTTGAGAGAAATACACCAGAAACAAATGCAAACACTCTAATGCCTCACCAATATGGGCTAACTGCAATGTGCTAAACTCAGAATTCAACCTTAGAGCACAGCTTATCAGGGGAATGCTTATTGTAACAGTCCCTAGAGTGTAAGCTCTTACAGAAGTCACATCTATTCCCAAATTGTAATGGCTGCCTTCTGATTCCAAGATGCTAATCACTTTGTGTGTAACCTGATCAATCCCTGGAATTCTGGGTATCTGTGTGACACCTGAAACTCAGAACTAGAACTTGGCAGATATGAATGTCAGTATTAGCACACATAGCAACTGTTACAAAACCTGAAAAGGAGTCCAGACTAAAACTAGAGATATGAATGAAGCAGATGTGGTTAGGACTAGGGCAGACTGAACCAAAGGGTAAAGGATAATACTGATTGCATTTTAAAACTTTAAATTCCATGTGAGACCAAGGGAAGATATGATTAATTTGTGCAAGCTCTATATTTCCTAAACAATTTAACTCATACAGCTTGTTGAAATAACATAATTACATGGAACTTTTAATAGGAATTGGGATCTGGTAGGTTTGCATAGGATAGCATGAAATAGTGACACATCCCAAAGTGATTTGAACAGACAATAAAAATATATATGCAGTCTCCCCTGAGGAGCTGGGGAAAAATGCAGAGGTGCTGGGCTTCCTTACCTGGATGGTTGCTGATGTTCTCACAAACATTGAGGACTGGCAGTTTGATGTGCCAAGCCCTCTATCATGGGACTTTCCCTTATGAAGCTCATTACTGCAAAGGAGAGGGTAAACCTGCTTATAATTGTGCCTAAGGGTCTCTCTCTGTGTACCTGTTTGTTACTCACATGTGACCCTCTCTCTCTAGCTAAGCCAAATTGGCAGGAGAAATCACTGCTGTCCCCACTACATGAGATCTGACACCTAGGGGTGAAAATCTCTGCCAATGTGGCATATGACTTTCTGGGATGAATCTTTACCTAACATTGTGGGATTGAGAACATCTTCTTGACCAAAAGGGGAAAGTGAAATGAATCAAAATAAAGTTTCAGTGGCTGAGAGATTCCAAATGAAGTTGAGAGGTCACTCTAGTGGGCATTCTTATGCATTACATAGATAACACTTTTTAGGTTTTAATGCATCAGAAAAGCTAGAAATAAATGCCTGAAACTATCAAAATGCAACCCAGTGGCCTTGACCCTTGAAGATAATTATACGGCAAAGTAGCTTACAAGTGATGAGAGTTTGTTAAAGCCTTGTGAATCACACTCCCTTTACCCAGTTTATGGATGAATGACTAAAAAATGGGTGCAAAAAAAAAAAAAAAACCTAAATGAAAAATAGGGTGAGATGTGGGGGATGATTTGGGAGTTCTGTTTAAATTTTATTTTTTATTCTTATTTATACTTTTTCTGGTACAAGGAAAATGTTCAAAAAATAGATAGGGGTGAAGAATGCACAACTATCTGATGGTACTGTGAATAACTGAGTGTACACTTTGGATGATTGTATGGTATGTGAATGTGTCTCAATAATTTAATTAAAAAACATAATTTAAAAAATTAAAAAATATATAATTTTGCAATACAGTATATGTGTCTGTGAATGGATTATATCAGAATTTAACTTAGCTTTTCTAAAGATGGTGCCAGAAACTATTTGGAATATATTCATATCATTGGATACAATGAAGATATACAACCCTAATTTTATGTCTCTATCACTCTCTTCTGAATTTTAAATATCTATTTGATTTTCTTCTTTGAAATCTCAAAGACACCTCAATATGTACAAACCAGACCCTGATATTTCCCTCACCACAAACACAATCTCCAAAAGTGAGTCACCAGAGACTTACAGTCACTTTGGCTCTGCCCTTTAGGTCCACCAGTTTCTCAATTTACAAATGAAATGATTAGCAGAAATAAGGTGTAACAGCCCTGTTCCAGTTTGCAAATGCTGCCATTATGCAAAATACCAGAAATGGATTGACTTTTATACAAGAGATTTATTAAGTTATAAATTTAGAGTTCTAAGGCCATAAAAGTGCCCAAACCAAAGCATCAACAAGAGGATATCTTCACTATAGAAAGGCCAGTGACATCTGGAACACCTCTGTCAGCCAGGAAGACACATGGCTCATGACTGATAGTCCTTTGTACCTGGATTGCATTTCAAAATTGCTTTCTCCAAAATGTCTCTTGGCTTCTGTCTCTCTTAGGATTTCTCAGCTCTCTGCTTGATTCTCCTGGGGCATTTCTCTCTAAGCATCTGGTAGTCCTCTCTTACCTTCTCCAGAGCAAACCCTGGGCTTCATCTCTTCACTTAGCATTTCCAAATGTCCATCTACATCTCCAAGCATCTGGGTCCGTGTTGGCTCATAGCTTCTCCCAGGGGCAAACATGTCTTAGCTTCCTTCCAAAATGTCTGTCGCAGCTTCTCTGAGCTCCTACTACCCTTGAGCTATCTTAAAGGACTCTAGTCCACTGGATAGTTGGGATCTCACCTAAATGGAAGTGATCTAATCAAAAGGTCATACCTACAGTTGGGTGGGTCACATCTCCACGGAAACAACATAAACAGAACGTTCCACCCTAAACAAAAGCCTAATAAGTCTTCCCATAGAAGGTTGTGTTAAAGAACTTGGCTTTTGTGGGGGGCAGAATAGATTTAAAGCAGCCTAAGATCCACCTCAGCAATGTGGGTAAAATAGTTTCAGTTCCCAGTGTCTCATAGAGCAGGTTTTCAATTTATTCCTAACCCAATCAGCAATTTTATGGAGTCATGCAAGTAAAAATATCAGGAATATTTATAGTTCTAGGACGTTAAGTTAGGAACAAATAAAACAGAACATCTGACTTCTTCAAACATTCATTCTACTGTAAGGGACAGACAATAAACCAAGGGCATTTCTTTCCTACTTCTCTGAGATTCCCCCTGCACTTTGCCTTGTCTTTACTCAGGAAAATTTGGTCAATGTGCATCCAGGTCCATTTCAAGTGTCAAGCCACACCATGAGCAGTGTCAGAGGAAGTGACAAAAAAAAAAAAAAAAAAAAAAAAAAGGCAATTTAACAATTTTACAGAAACCAAATTCTTCCTCTGACATGGTTTCAATGTTTCCTGCAAAGAAGACTTAATGCCCAGAGGAAGTTTCCCTTGATGTGGAGCATCAACAGGCATGCATTTTTCTAATTCTAATTAATAATAAGTTCATTTTTTCCATGGTTTGTCTCCTTAAGAGCCCATTACCTTAGGAGAGGGTCTCCTTACCAGGCTTTCAGGAGTGGTGCAGGGATAAGACAAACATCATCCACGAAGATATTCCTCCTAGGCCAAAGGCCCAGCATACTCTTGGTCCACTGCAAATTTGGTTGATTTTCTTCTGTATTTCCGCCCTTCATGAAGTTACACTTAATATAAATATATTCTTGCTTACTAATAGTTGAAATTTCTGCTTCCTAATTGAAAGTTTTCCTGCTTCAATTGATTATATTCACCTTCCCAAAATTATAACTGTTCAAAAATCCCAGGTAGTCTCAGATGACATGAGGGTAAATCAGGATATGTCATCAGAGTGACTGAGTCGGAGGGGTCTACATAAAATGTGTGGTATGGAAATGACCTATGTGTGAAGAAGTGATAGTTGGACTCATGCATGAATGGAGGGAGTTGGCAAGCAGGGATCAGGGAAAAACACTTCAGGAAGATCACATGCCTTGGGAGAAGATGGGCTTGGATGTTCAAGAAGGACAAAAGAAACATTGTGAGAAGCAGACAAGAGCCTGATCCCAGGAGACCATTAAAGTGTGGATTCAAGTGTGAAGTTTAGATTCAGAGCATGGAGAATCCAGGGAACAATAGCTAAAATTAATTCTTGCTTTTAGCAGACACTTTTTAGGTAATTTCATGTGCATTAAAAATGTGAGGAAGTGTAAAATTTCAAAACCATTGACAATCCTGTGCCAGCTGGATACTAGCTTTCATATTCTCTCTTCTAAAGTTATATGATTTTAAAAAGTAAAATTGTCCAAATTATCCCCTGTGCCAAAGACACCATTGAGGCCCAATCAATCTCTAGTAAATGATTTATAAAACATCTGGCAGTAAGTAGAATTCCAAGAAGGCCCTGAAGAATCCTGCCTGCTAGTACATAACCACTTTCTTCCAGTTGTTTAGACAAACACTAATTAAGATTCTGCTATGAAGGGATTTTTCATCTGTAATGGAATCTGTTAACTTGTAGAAGGGGAGATCATGCATGTGGGGCTGACCAGTTCCCAGGAGCCCTTTCAATCTTGAAGTATTGACCAGAGAGAAAGAACTCAGCAAGGATTATGGATAATTAGGATTTAACATGGCAGAAAGTACCTAATTTTCACTATGGAAGTCAAGCGGGCCATGTGGAAAGGAATGAGGGAAACCTGTAGGAAATGGGAGCTCACAGCCAGCAAGGAAATAGGATGTCAGTCCTACCACCCAAGAGACTGATTCTGCAACACTGTCAGCCTAGAAAGAACACTGAGCTCTGGAGAGACTCTAGCCCCATTGACTCCTTCATTTCTGCCTTTTAAGACCCTGAGCACACAACCCTCCACAGTGTATCATCTCCTAATCTACAATGTTGTGAGCTAATAAACCAATAATTAGTAAATGACAGAAAATTTATTTAAATATATCATTGAGCCACATTATGAAAGGAGATTCATAAATCCAGGTGGAAGAAATTAGCATACCTTTTAACTAGTGGCTGAGTGATGCTGACTCCTATGTCTTCTAGTGCAATCTAGTGTGCTTTATGCATATTTTAATAACAAATGATTTCCTGACACATAACCACTTCCACAGCTGAATATTTTTCTATCAAAATGCAAGTAAGAACAGAATTAGTTTTGAAGATAGTTAGGATTAGTCCCCTCTTCGACTACTTGGCCATGTTTTCTCTCAAATGAAGGAATTTTGGGCAGAGCTGCCTGTAAGAGAGATGACTGAACTAGGGACATCCCAAGCAAATGTGTACCACACTGCTTCCTGCACATTTGCTTAGGAGCCCAGAATGTTTCTGATTCCCAAATGCAGATGTCTCTTGCAATAGGAGACAACATTATTGTTTGTGTTTTTGTCTTGATCTAAGAAATGAAGTGTCCTATTCTTCCATTTCTTTTAGCATTGAAATATCTAACTGTTGAATTTAACATTGGTTAAATTGGCAAAAATAAAAATCTTAATTTTAGATAAAAGTCAACATGGTATCCCATTATAAATTTTCTTGGCCCATGCCACACTACACAATGCCCTTATCTGGAAACATTCAATATAAGTATTCTTTTTGCAGAGATATTATTATGCTGAGTGAGTTTTAAGAGCCAATTCATACACAGGCAGCTTTACAATGCTTCACTGTTCTCAAACAATTTTAAATGGTCTATGGGAATCCCATGACACATTGGAGCTACAGCACCCCCATGAAGGTGCCCAGTTCCTTTTTTGTTTTATTTTTTTTTTGTGAAATATACATACAGAACAGTGTTAACTTTCAAAGTACAATTTAACAACTAGTTAGAGAGCAAACTTCAAAGAATGTTATACGTTACAGTTCCAGAATTTCAGCTATTTCCTTATTGTGAAATGCAACATAGATGCAGAAAGGCGATAACTTCAAAATATGATTTAAGAAGCAGTTTTATAGGTAATTTCAAGGAAAGTTGTGGGTTGCAGTTTCACAATTTCGGTTATTTCCTCATTGTGAAATATAATATATATACAGAAAAGTGATTACTTTCAAAGTACATTTAAACAAGTAATTATAGAGCACATTTCAAAGAATATTATGGGTTACATTTCCACCATTTCAGTTATCTCCCACTAGCTATTCTAATACCCTAGCATCTAAAAAATCTTTATATAAAGATTCAGTATTTGTAATCCTCTGTTAAATCCTATCTTGTCTGTTGCTATCCCTTCCTCTATTTTAATCACCTCTCAAGCTTCAGGGATGTCTAGGTAGTGACCAAACTTCACTCATTCATACTGAAAAGGGGTGACAACATTATGGAGAAGGGGGATGCATCTTGTTGATGTTCTTGAACAGGCTGTTGCCTCTGGTTTTGGGGATTTATCTGTTATAGGAACACTATGGAGGATTTAAGTTTCTGAAAAATAAATTTAGTGAGTGAACATCTGTTCATTTACTCATCTGTTGAAGGAGACTTTGATTGTTTCCATCTCTTGAAAATTGTGAACAATGCCACTATGAACATTGGTGTGCAAATATCTGTTCATGTCACTGCTTTCAGATCTTCTGGGTATATAGCAAGAAATCAAATGGCCAGATTGTAGGTTAACTCAATCCCTAGTTTTCTGAGGAATCACCAAACTGACTTCCAGAGCAGCAGTGCCTTTATACATTCCTACAAGGAGAGAATAAATGTGACAGTTTCTGCACATCCTTTTCAGCATTGTTGTTTCCTGTTTGTTTATTGGCATCTGAATATTCTTATTGGTGTGAGATGATATCTCACAGTGGTTTTAATTTCCATTTCACCAATAGTTATTGTATATGAACATTTTTTCAGGTGCTTTTATTCATTTGTGTTTCTGCCTCAGAAAATGTTTTCCTTACTTTTGCCCATTTTATAAATGGGCTGTTTGTGCTACTGTCATTGAGTTGTAGAATTTCTTTACATAAACCGGCTATCAGTCTCTATCACAAAAATGGTTTCCAAATATTTTCTCCCATTGGTTTGTCTGCCTCTTCACCTATTTGACAAAATCCTTTGAGACTCAGAAGCTTTTAATTTTGTGGAATTTCCATTTATTGAATTTTTATTTCATTTCTTTTGCTTTGGGTGTAGGGTCTAAGAAACTACCTCTTATACTAGGTCTTGAACCTGTTTCCTGACATTATCTTCTAAGAGTTATATGGTACTGTCCCTTATATTGAATTCTTTGATCCATTTTGAGTTAAGTTTTGTTTAGGGTGTGATGTAGGGGCCCTCTTTCTTTCTTTTGGGCAATGATAAGCATTTTCCAGAGCTCCATTTGTGGAAGTGACTGTTCTGTTCTAGTTCAGTGGATTTGGGGTCTTTATCAAAAATATGTTGACCATAGATCTAAATCTATTTCCAAAGTGTCAGTTTGATTCCATTGATGAATATGTCTATCTTTCTGCCTGTACCATGCTGTTTTGACAACTGTGGCTTCATAGCAGGATTTAAAGTGAGGAAGTGAATGTCATTCTACTTGTTCTCCATTTTTAGAATGTTTTTGGCAATTTGAGGCCCCTTTCACTTCCAAATAAATTTAATAACTAGCTTTTACAAGTCTACAATGTAGGTTGTTGGAATTTTGATTAGAATTGCATTGAATATGCAGATCACTTTGTGTAGAATTGACATCTCAATGATCTTTAGCATTCCTATCCATGAACATAGAATAATTTTTAACTCATTTTAGTCCTTTGATATTTCTTTTAGTAAAGCTTTGTAATTTTCTTTGTAGAGGTACTTTCTTCCTTGGTTAACTGTATTCCTAGCTACTTGATATTTTTTTTAGTTGCTATTGGGAATGGATTTTTTTTTCTTGAGTGTCTC